>NC_136730.1:11927068-11974568 GCF_936440315.1 Barbus barbus
TTATATTGCTTTAATGTTTATTATGCATGTCTGGAATACTTGATTCTGATTGGTCAGTTGTGACATTCTGTGGTCAGATATTTTGACGTTTTGACCACAAAGCTGCCTAATTGACCCAGGAAACTGATTTCCTACATAGCTGTGTTCATTTCATACCAGTCTGCATTCTAATTTAGTCTCACGTAGTAAAATAATTTAGACTTTCAGTGTTATTTATTTATTTATTTGGTACTTTTTAAAATAATAATAATTGTTGTTAAAATGTTAATGCATAGTTTATTTATTTATTCATTCATTCATTTGGTACATGTAATAAATACCATTGCAACAAAAAGAAATGTATTTATTTATTTATTTATTTGGTACTTGTGATGATAAATACTATTGTGCCAAAAAAAGTATTTATATTTGTTTATTTGTTTTAACATCTGTTTATTTGGTATTTGTAATAATTGCATCAAAAAGTAGGCTTGTTTTTTGTTTTTGTTTTTTTATTTGATCATATTGTGGCTACTCTTAAAAAGCAAGTTTATGCATAGTCATCTGGTTATTTACAGAAAATATGTTGCTTCAAGGTAATACTACATTTTGTGATAATGCAATATATTTTTATGTCTTGGTAGTCAACGCTGAAGCACTAGTGTTGAATTAAATTTCCTTTATTCTGGCAGAGAAATTTTACTTGATTTTCTGAGAAATAAGCCATGATTAATGTTCTGTATTTCTACGAGGAGAAGAACAGTTAATAATCTCCTCCTTCACATGAGCTTTCTTGTGCTCATAGTGCTTGGGTACAGTGTGAGTATCACACACACTCACTAACCTCTGGTCTTGGTACTTGCAGACTGTGTTTGCCTTGCTGGAGGAGGGTAATTCAATTCCATGTTTAATTCAAACCTTGCCTTGCTAGATTTTGAGGCCGGCTGCATTTTCAATTCTTCTAAATGTGGCCTTTGTGTGCAGAGAAAAGACTAAAGACAGTGTAAAGCGGAGCACTGCAGCCCGTTTTGTCCTCCTGTGTGTGTGTGTGTGTGTGTGTGTGTGTGTGTGTGGAGCGTCTCCTCTTACAGCTGAACTGCTGTTGTTCTCTTTTGGACGTTTTATGGGTCTTAAGGTGCTTGTTTTGACTGCAGGACTTCTACAAATCTGTATTGTTTTGTTAGGCCTCAAGCGTTTATAAGAATAGTTCACCAAAAAATGAAAAATCTGTCATCATCTACTCACTCTCATTCTGTTTCATGTCCTGTTTGACTTTTTTCTTCTTTGAAACAAAGAAGCTGATCCTCAGCACAATTTTCACTTCTCTTTTACAAATGACATAATGATCAAGTTTACAAAAATAAAAAAATGTAAATTGTAAACACAGTCCATATGACTCGTGCGCTGTAATCCTTTTTGGGTTTTTTTCCATACAAAGAAAACAAAAATTCACCATTGACTGTTCATAAAGAACAAAAGAAGCAGATAGAATTTCATGTTCATAAAAAGTTTGAGGTCTGTAAGATTTTTCAAAGAAATCAATAGATTCATTAAATGGATCTAAAGTGACAAAGACATTTATAATGTTACAAAATCTTTCTCAAATGCTGTTGTTTTGGACTGTATTTTTTATCAAAACATCTTGAAAATATGTATTATGGTTTCCACAATACTATTAAGCAGCGCAGCTATTTTCAACATCGATAATAATAAGAAATTTTTCTTTAGCATATTAGAATGATTTATGAAGGATCATGTGACACTGAAGACTGAGTAATGACACTGAAAATTCAGATTTGATCACAGGAATAAATTACATTTGTAAATATATTCTAATACAAAACAGTTATTTAAAACTGTAATAATTTTTCACAATTTTGTTTTCTGTATTTTTGATCAATTAAATGCAAACTTGTTGAGCATAAGACTTTCAAAAATATTAAAAACCTTACTGACTCCAAAGTTTTGAAAGGTAGTGTATCTCTGTCTGTATTCATATTAATATAATTTAAAATATTATCTGAATTCATACAATATCTTTAAGTCATTATTCACTGAAAATACTTGCGAATGCATTCAGATATGATACATCATATACATTCAGATTTCTCAAAATGTGCCAGTTTTGAAATGTATCACATCAAATGTTATTGTTTACCACATATTTCATGGCTCATAATCCTTGATGTCAGACCTGGCTTGACTGGCATCTTGAAACACCAGATTTTCAGCAAAAGATATATATAGAAAGAGAAATTTGCATTCTCTTCCAAATGTCAAATGGGTTTGAAATGGCATGTAGGTGAGTAAAGAACAATTTTCTGCTAAATTCACCCTCTAAATAGCGTTTTGTCACCCATGAACATGATTTCTTGGATGTGTTTTGTACGGTGGAATCGGGGACGGTTATTGATATGTGGTTTTGCGGTTGCACATGTATCCTCCTGCTAAAGGCATTATACGGATCTGTTTCAGGGCGACTGATGCGTCAGGAAATGAAGTTGGGTGAGCAGGAATTATAACTGACAGGAGTCTTATAAAGTTGGTCTGGATAGCGTTTCCTCATTGCTTTTGTTGTCGATCTCTCATCTGTCTTGCTCTCTCTCTCTTTCTCCAAGAGCCACAGAGTTGAAAATGTGCCAAACGAAGGACGCTGCACCATTAGTGTGAAAACTCAGCCATATCTCAGAAAACCTACACTCTCCGTCTGACAGCCTGCATGCGTGAATGTGTGTGTATGCTTGTGTGTGTGGGCAGATGTCAAGCTTTGACAGCAGCACTTCCATTGAGAGTGTGTGTGTGTGTTCGTGTGTGTGTGTGTGTGTGTTCGTGTGTGTGTGTTCGTTCCCTACTGTGCGGAGAGCCCATTAGACACATATGCCAGGGCCGCGAATCCGCCCTCGATCTGTCTGCCAAGCATCTGCCCGCCCCTGCCATGAGACAAACACACTAAGCAGCGCCGGCCATGAGCTAGACACATGCAGGTCAACATAATCTAATTGTGCGAGATGGACAAAGAAATGGATTAATGTGCGTGCGTGTGTGTGTTACACTGGGCCGTTGTGCGATTCTGACACAGTTGGTGTCATCCAGTGTTGGTGCTTCTATCAAACACACACCCCACCCCGTCGTGGACAGCGGCACACGGTCGCTCATTAAAACCTTCCGTCTCGCTACATTTCCATTCACTGGATTTGTCGTTTATTATGTAACAGTTATCAGGGTCTAGAGCAATCAACATTAAGACTGATTCACCAACAGAACAACCTTGAGAGTAAAACAATAACTGTGAATAATGAGTGATTTTTTTATTATTTGTTATAATTATTTGATGTTTTGTTTAATTGATAGAGGAGCATTGCTAAGAAAATTTTACAGTGGTTGCTTCTTGAGCAGCAAATCAGTATATTAGAATAATTTCCGAAGGGTCATGTGACACTGAAGACTGGAGTAATGATGCTGAAAATTAAGCTTTGACGTCACAGGAATACATTTTAAAAACTTTATTTAAAATTAAGATATTTTAAATTGTAATAATATTTCACTATTTAATAATATTTTTTATTTATTTATGCAAAAATGCTACATAATCTTACCTACCCCAAACTTTTGAACAGTAATGTTTGATTGATTTGTTTTAATTTTATTTTATTTATGCATATATGGATTTATTTATAACATACAGTTGAAATAGCCAAATATTGACAGTATTAATACTTAAAAACTGGCTATTTTTCTTAATATTAGTGTGTTCTATATATTTTATGATAATTAAGAGTTTTGAATTGTTAGCATAGCTGTTAATTGCATATATATATGCGGTCAGTAATTTTTTTTGTAACATTTGTAAGGAATCTTTTGTAACATTATGAATCTCTACTATTACTGTCCTTGCTTAATAAAAAATAATTAATTAATAATTATAAATACATTTATTTTCATTCATTTTAAAAATCGTATTGAATCTAAACTCTTTTTTTAAACCCTAAAATGTGTATTTAACGTAAAGTCTATTTAATTTACTACAGAAAAGTAATTATTATTAAAAACAGACTATTCTAGCCAATATTTGTGTTCTGTATGTTTCTCTGACTTCTCTTATCTTAACAACACTACCTATTTGAATCAACAGTGTTTAGATTTTTCTCATGCAGTTTGTGTGAAGAACGCTATTTCAGCTCATGCAGAATGCTCCAGATCAGGGTTTTGTGACGGTCACAATGCTGTCTGTGCAGCCAGTAAGAGCGTGTGTGTTTGTGTACACATCACAGATAAATGGAAAGTGCCCTGTCACTTGTTGGGCTGTGCTTGAGTGAGTGCACACACAAGACAAAAGCTCTTTAGTGGAGGGAAAAACAGGGATGGTAACCCAAGCTGTCAGGTCAACGGAGAAAGAGAGGGAGAGACTGATAGCACAAGACGAATGAGAATAAGAAAGCAGATATCGAATCAAAGAGCAGCACTCAGGGAGCTCTTTGCTCGTGCTCGACGGCCGTTTAAATGCTAATCGTCTGTAAGATGGTTCTCTTCTGATCCGCCAGTGATACTCCTGAAGCACTGGACTGGTTGGGTTTATGGGCAGCAGTCGATGGCTGTGTAAATCGGGTCGCTGTGGGCCTCTCTGCCCTCTGCCATCTGTCCCGAGGTAACGGAGCCCATGCCGTGGGGCCTCTCTGGCACCAGGTGCAGGGGCCCCACTGGACTCTTACAGTAATTGTACCACTCGCGCTATTGTCTGAGCATGAGGTCATATTGTGTGGAAGTGTGTCAGTGTGTGTGTGTGTGTTGCTGCAGGGATTGCGTCATCCATCGAGCACCTGCTCCCAGTGCTGTATGAGTGTGTGTGTGTGTGTGCATGCGCTGGTACATGCTCTCACTGTGCCTCATATAATGACCATTATGTGTATCTCTTCACAGCGGACAATTGCGTAGTCTAGTTCTGCCCTGGAACGACTCATTTTCTTTTATAATTAGAGAGAGGAAGACAAAGGGATATAAATATTGTGCTGCCGGTTCCTGAATGACTCACAAATTAACTAAACACTTTAAAAATGTGCCTTCACTTGTGATAAAATTTATATTTTAAATTCTGAAAATCAGTAGGACTTTATATTGGCGTGTACTTTACATATGACATTAGGGGTGCTTGTTTTAACCGAAATCATAGCAGATTCACATTAACATTGTTGCAATGTACAATTCAATCAAAAGTGTGTTCAATGCAATCAATAGTTATTTATTTAACAATTAATATAACAATGTTGTACTAGGCATGTGCTAATGCAGTAAATTACATTCTGAGTAAATTACATTCTGAATTTAATATAGATTTAATTTTATTTATTCTACATAATTCAATGAATTAAAGACCTTAAAATTTCAAATTCAGATATTGTTGGATAATCCAGTGAATCCAGTAATTCATCTAATTTATTTAGTTTTTTATTTGGAAATTTATGTGTGTAAATATCATCTGTTATCTCATAAAAAACTGTAATCTCTGTTTTCTCTGAGACCTGAGAAACTGAGAAAACTGAGATCTGTTATCTCAAAAAAAAAAAATTATACAAGGAATGGTTAAACTGATAGTTTGGTTTGGTAGTCATCATCTTAACTTATTTGGGGTGCATCACAGTTTTTGAATTTCCTTTTTTGTTCTCAAAAATAACGTGAAATACTGTGAAGCAGTCCTGCCATGAAAATGCATGCACCGCAATAAAAATAGTGTTGCAGAATGTATATATCGATTGCTTGGTATGTCTGAAGTTCACTGGAATTTGTAAAAGCTCATTAAACATGATTTTTGTGGTGCCTTGGAAGTAAGAATGTTTCAGTCAGTCTTAAAAATGATGATAATGATTTGTTGTTTATTTGTTGCTTTAAAATGTTGCAAATCTATATCCACAGCACAGAAATCATTAACTGTGTGTGTGTGTGTGTGTTTTAGGTCATCAGCAGTGATCCATTCTGGGTTCCCACCACTGAAGAGGAATACTTACACTTTGGAGAAAAAGCAGACTCGTCCAATCAGGCTCTGAAGTACATGAACGCCGTTCGCAGACGCAAAGGCCTCTACGTGGAAGAGAAGATCGTAGAGCATGCAGAAAAACAGCGAACTCTCAGCAAGAACAAATAAAGCCAGTGATCCCCACTCATGAAACACGAGCAGAATGAACTCAGGAAACCCTTTCTTCTGTCAACTGTTGCTTTAAATTAGGTGCAACAATACACTGTATGTAAGAATGGTTTTGCACTGTTGTTTAATTTATTTAATTGTTCTGCTCATGTTTTATGAAAGAGCTTCATTAACTTATTTAGTGTCTCACAACCACTCCTTCATTTGACTTGATAGTATCAGTCTCTAATGACCAACCAATTGGCTGAAACTGAGCGGATAGCGATTCAGTCATTATCTTCAAAAATCGACATGTACTTTTAAAATCATAATGCTTTCCTTCATAATGGATCTCATGATTTCAAATTGGTTGAGAAATTAATGTTCAAAATGTTAATGGATTCAGTGACTGAACCTCATTAACTAATATCAGCTCAATCTGCTGAGATACTTCAACTACAACTGAACATTTCTGCATTGTATTCATCTGCACTCATCTATTGTACGGTTGTGCGGTGTCATTAAGCAATTAAGCAATTTCAGTGCACTCTGCAACCAAATGTTGTAAATATTATACAGCAATTGAAGTCAATTACACAGTCAGAGACGTTTTGGGACCAGCCTGAAGGAATAGATTGTCTGATTTGCGCTGACTTTGGAGCACACAGATTGATTTTTCTTCTTGTTTTCCCGTCACATGTTCTTAAACAACCATCCCTTCCTCGGTTATCTAGGACAGGATTAAATTCTACAATTAAAGGGACATGCTTTCAAATCATACTGTATCTCCTTACGTGTTTGGGATCTTGAGCTGGGGTCTGCCGTTGCATAATTTAAGAGTCCTCTTGAAATACAGTTTTAATTAGTTTGAAGTGAAACGGCCCTGAAATAAATTCCACCATCGCTCCCTTTTGGTTTACAAAAATGTAAACCCTTGATTTAATTTGTGTGGAACACTGCTTTAATGGCGTTGGGAGAAGGATTTGAATTATTTTATAAGAAAGAGCAAATATCTTGCGAGGAGCTCCCAGAATACTGCAGCCTACAGAATACTACGCACGTGAAGTCACTACCTAGATTTAGGAAATAAACTTGACTGAACACACAAGCTGTTGCCTCTGATGTGCAGAATGCTTTACGTTTCTCAGTTCTGGTTGAATGATCAGTTTGTGCCAGTGCATTTTAATCACGTCATTGTTTTTATTTTCTGAAATGTAGTCATCTACCTGTTATAATCGTAATGTTTATTTGAAATTAATATTATTTTTATCTGACAGAATTATGTATATTTACATATAATAATAATAATAATAGTAATTATTATTATTATTTGTTTCAATTTGGGCTGTCAATCAATTAAATATCACAATTAAGTTGTTGTTTTTATTAATTGCCCTAAAATAATGTTAATAATAATTAATATTGTTATATGTAAATATAAATAATTCTATAAGATCAAAATAATATTAAGTTTAAATAAACATTACTATTATTATTTATTGTTGTTGTTGTTATTAACATGTTACAGTATGTTAGGACAATTAATTGATTGACAGCCCTAATTAAAACAAATAATAATTCAATAATAATAATAACAATTATTATTAACAATGTTATGTTAGGATAGTTCATAAAACAACAACTTGATATTGACATTTAATTGATTGGCAGCCCTAATTAAAACAAATCGACATTATTAATTAATTAAAATAATTATTATTATTATTTAAATGTTTTAGTGGAATTCATAAAAATAACTGTTTGATATTGACATTTAATTGCCCTAATTAAAATAAATTTAAATGTTATTATGTTTTTATTATAAGGTCTAAGATGTTGTTGCCTTTGATGTTTGTTTTCTTTTAATTAGATTACAACTGACAGTTAATTGAAAACCATTTTTAAAAACTAATAACAGCAATACATTTTTTTTTATAATGTATGATCATTTTTCTTTTTTAGATTTGTGTTACTTTGTACATCTCAAATTTGGGTATTGATGATGATTATATCCAAGAATGATTACCAGTCAACCCTGAATAGATTTTAGAGTTTTTATCTAAAGCAAATTGCACTTTCATACTATTTCAGCTTGTTATTTGCAATGAAATTAGCCAAGGAAGCTGGCATGACAATTAAAAAAACACCAACCAACCATAATGATTATAATTGGCTCTTTTATAGTATTTTCCCATTAAATCATAATACTGACTTTATGCATGGATCATAATTCAACATTCTGAAGTGAGATCCTCTTCAAAATGATTCGTCAAACGCATCAGTAGCTGATCTGAAGCCTGCTTCTCACAGCACCCAGCGCTGATATTCCCGTCTCGAGGACTGATCCCAGATCAGGCGCTGAGCGCAGGGGTCACTTCTGCAGCGGAGGGTAATGACCTGCATGTTGCATTAAGCTAATGAGGCTAATTTAGTGGAACGAATGGCTTTAGTCAGCAGAACAGACAAAGCCTTCAGATGCTGCAGATAAAACTCTTAACCAATGCAAATGGCAAGTTCCACTCAGGACTTCACAGCTATTAGACTCCAGAGCTTATTTACGGCTTCAGACTCGTCATACTGGCCATTTGGGGGGAATTAGAGAGATGAGATTTATGGCAGCACCGCGCCAGCGGCGTCTGGAGAACGCTTCTCCTGCGTTTATTTAAGGCTCTGTATTGCAACATTGACTGTGCTGTTTTCAGAAGTGAAAATCATATTCATTTGCTCCATAGTGAACTTTAAGACCGAGTCACTAAAAGCTCTGAAATTGTAAGGCGATATCTGCTTCTATCCAAGTGTGTGTGTTTTTAATGTGTTTTGATTCTAGATGAAAAATGACACAACCCATAATTCTAAAGAGTGATTCACAAATCAGAGAAATTGCTGTTTCCATGGAAACAGAAATTTGGTGGTTAAAGAAGTCACCAGTGACCGCCCACTTCCATGAAGCTCTGCTAATGATGTAATCGAGTCGGTTTGAAAGAAGTAATGATTACTAAGTTCGCACTTTATGATCAAAAATACAGTAAAAATAATGGTTTATTAGTTGAATATATTTTAAAATGTAATTTATTCATGTGATGCAAAGCTGAATTTTCAGTATCATTACTCCAGTCCTTCAGAAATCATTCTAATATGATTATTTGCTTCTGAAGAAACATTATTTTTTATTATTATCAATGTTGAAAACATTGTGCCGCTTAATATTTTTTTTTTATAAAACTGAAACATTTTAAGGATTCTTTCATGGATAGAAAGCTAAAAAAAACAGCATTTATTTCAAATAGATTTTTTAAATATTATTATTAATTCGTATTGATTTAATGTGTCCTTGAGGATTAAAATTATTACTTTCATTAACAAAAATTCTAAATATTTTGCAATACATTTTAAATATTGTTCTGTTTTATTGTTATTGTTTGCTTACAATAATGACTTTTGATCATATTTATTATGTTACATCAATTGACTCAAAAACAATGCTTCTTGGGAAAAAGTTCATTCCATTGCTAATTTTTTTTTTTCTCATTCATAAATTTGCATTGTTATTCTTTTTTTCTTTTTTAAGAACGATTAAAAATTCCTCCGGAGAAAATAAACAGGAAAAACAGCTTTTATGCTGTATACCTATCATGCCAATAAACTGTAGTGTTTTAATTTTTTTTTTTTAAACCTGTGTATCAGGAATTTAATAAGGTTTTTTTTGCAGTTACGTTATCATGTGTGCACAAGTAAAATAGACAAAATGGAATTAGTGAATATCACAGGGTTTAAATGTGTCTAAATGTACAACGAGCACTATTGAATCTCTTTGTGGCTATTTTTAAAGGTGAAATGTGTCCTTTTTTGATGTTGAAATGCTTCCGTATTGACATTCTGAAGAACGAACACTGGACTCTGTGGAGCTTTTAAAACATTACAGCAATAAACTTGACCAGTGGCGTGAGTTTACCACACATCTGCTTTAAATACATTATTAATAATAATCACTTCTGCCATGTTATATTAAGCGTAGTCTGTTGCCAAGCAGCACAATGATTAAAGTTGACTCTTGTAGCATGTTGAGTGTTAATGTTGAGTTGAATTGTTGTGGTGTGAGCATCTATAGCATCAAACGCCGCTCATCTAGTCAGGTTCTAGAGCTGAAAGCTCCCATTTTATAATAAGACATATCAATGCAGTTTTATTTCCAACTGAGGAGCAGCTGTTTGCTGAGAATCATATTTTATACTGTTGATAAGCTTATGAAGCCCTGGATCTGCAGACCTTCAGTGGAACTAAAGCTGCAGCTGATAGCAGTGTGACTCCGTTTCCATTGCTGTGTTAAAAAAAACAAAACAATGACGGATGACATACTGTTTTAGAAATGTTCTTTTTTAAGTTTTGAGTCATTTGTTTTGAACCTGTTTTGTTATATAATGTGAGATTCATCATTTGTATGTTTATCTGATTCAATAATGTGTGGCCAGTTGCATAAACACTAGGAACTAGTAGTCTGCAGTTAGAGATAATCAGTATATATATATATATATATATATATATAATTTAAAATAAACCCTAACAGTAAAGATATTAGAAGATATTAGAGAACTTGTTAGAGAAACAATTAGAAATGCAAGCTGAAATAAGTTATGTACTAATATTGCTAATGGAAATAAATCTGAAACTGAAATAAATTAAAACTGTAGAAATATTTTTTTTTACAAAAACATCACATAACAGTTATTCAAATGTGAGCTAAAATTGAAATAAAATAAAATGTATTCAAGATAATAATAAAAATTATAATAGTATATAAATAATATAAAATAAGACCGCTATCTTGTAATCAGCATTATTGTTAGGATTATTGGGGTGATCTTATAGTTTTATTAGTTGTAATATATATATATATATATTAGGGCCGGGACTCGATTAAAAAAATTAATCTAATTAATTAGAGGCTTTGTAATTAATTAATCGAAATTAATCGCATTTTAATCGCATATAAATATTTGACCTGAGAACAGTGAGAAGTAAGTTTTTTTATATGGATTTTTAAATTTCCCATCCACAGGGCCAACCAAAGCGGTCTCATCAGCTTCTTTGTCCATGTTCACTGTGGTTTGTTTTTGGCTGTTTCTCAATATGCGTTCTTCAGCGATCTTGCGTCCTTGTGTTCTCGTTCTACGTCATCATTAACCGTCGAAGTTCAGTTCCAATTCTCAAGAACGCAAGTATAGAGGATGCATGAAAGTGCCCGGATATGTTCTTGAAATTGAGGATGCATCGAGTGCAGACTTGAGAGAATCGAGCCGTTAGAAATCCCAGAAAACGCTGTGGGTGGCCGGTGTACGGAAGCCTGTAAGCTTTAAAGTCGCTCTCACAAATACTTAACGGCTCTTCAAGTTGAAAGTAAACATTTATCGTTTTGTTTTGGTTAATTTTAATAAAGTTATAAGACCCGGAGAAAGTCTGCATTTTTATTGGCATATTAAAATTAATCTTAACAGTAAAACATATAACGCTGTAAAATAAAACAATACAATTATATGAAAGTAATATCTATAATAGTATGAAATGTTTTAATAAGTTATGACATTTTGTAATATTGATTGCTCATTGGCCGTTTCTTATGCTGAGATTATGCGGTCAGTTAAGCAGGAACGCAGTACATCTCAGTTCTCATAAGTGTGCGTTCTGTGTTCTCGCGTCCTTCCGAGTTCGTTCTTCCAAGGAAGCTCTCTCTCGCGCACTCTCCCCGTGTTCGCTTGACTTTTGTCAAGCCCGGCGCCTCATAGGCAAGACCGGTCTCCACGAGAACGCAAGTCCGTTCTTTGCGTCTTTTGTCTGAACGCTAGTAGGTGCTCCAGTATAATCGGTCCGTCGAAACTCATCCAGTGAGAAACGTTCCGCGGTGCAAAAATAAGTGCGATTAAAATGCGTTAAAAAATTTAACGCGTTATTTTTGTGTAATTAATTAATCTAAATTAACGCGTTAAAGTCCCGGCCCTAATATATATATATATATATATATATATATATATATATATATATATATATATATATATATATAACATTTTCAGTTTTTATTATATTTGGATTTTAGTTTAGTTAATTACATTTTATTTCAGTTTTAGTGTTGGTTATTTAGTATATTAAAGTAAACTAAATTAACTATTCTAGTTTATTCCAGTTAGCATCAGTTTTATTTCAAGTGAATAAAACAAATGGTTTTAGTTTTAATTAAATATAATAACCCTGCTTGTAATACTAGTCTAAGCAGTTTATGCCCCAAACCTTTGATTATAAAATCAAATATATATATTATCTTTTTTATAAAAATAAATAATTTTAAAGGAAATATTTGTTTGGCTGTATTATCCCAAAATATCTGGTTAGGTTATGAACTAATAATGATAAAAAAACACATTTTATTCATTCAGTCTACAGCAAAATTAGCTGTATGCTTTATATAGTTACTGTGATATTAAATTACTCGTACCGTCCACCTTCAGCAACATGAGATGTTTGAGATAAATAGTATGATGTTTTTGAATGTCTGTGTGTAATCTGGATTGCATGTTTTCTTTTTATACTGGTCAGATTTGAGGAGCCCATCTTTAGCTGCATCCTGGGAAGAACAGGAAGGACGCTCAAGTGATTCTTTATCTGTTAACCGGACGGAAAACCAGAGGAACAAATAAGACGTGGAGACTTGATGGAGAAACAGACAGGAGGAGGATTCCCTGACTCAAGTGAGCGTGCGATTTGAGAAGACACACAAAAGCGGCTGAAGAGAGGGTTTGCTCGCAGTGACTGATAATTGCCTTCATGTTTGTCTTGATTGATGAGCTGAGCAGGTGTCCGGAGTTCTTGTGCTGGGCAAAGGTTGAAAACAGTTTAAGTTTACCTGCCTTTAAGACTTCCGTGTGTGATTTCATCAACACTGTCAGCACCGTTTGCAGAAATAATCACTGCTTCCAAACATGTTTCACATAATCTGGCCTAATGTTTCACTGATCAGCCTGCTCTGACGTATTTCCTGTTTAGTGATGCACAAATGACACACTTCAACTTCAAAGTCAACATGATACACCATTCACAACGTTTGACTGTGATCTGACATATTTCTGAGTGAAACAGGGTTTTCACAGGTTAAAAAAGTAGGACAGAACTTGATTTATTAGCTAAGAATTAATTGGATTTTGAAAAAATGTCTCTTTTGATAGTGAACTTGTAACTGTTCCATTTTGATAAATTATGAAGATTGTGAATACTTTGCTACAATGAATTGTTCTCAATACAAACAGAGATATGTATTAAGAATGTAAATGCGGTACATTTTGTAGTTTTTGCTTTGTTCCAAAGGTGATGGTTAATATTAGTTGTGTTATAATTTGCAACTGATGCATTGGAAATATCCATATACAGTGTTGTGAAAAAGTGTTGGCCCCCTTCCTGAGTTTTTATTTTTTTTTGCATGTTTGTCACACTTTAATGTTTCAGATCATCAAACAAATTTAAATATTAATCAAAGATAACACAAGTAAACACAACATGCAGTTTTTGAATGAAGTTTTTTATTATGAAGGGAAAACAAAATCCAAACCCACATGGCCCTGTGTGAAAAAGTGCTTGCCCCCTAAACCTAATAACTGGTTGGTCAACAGCTGCAATCAAGCGTTTGCGATAACTTGCAATGAGTCTGTTACAGCGCTGTGGAGGAATTTTGGCCCACTCATCTTGGCAGAATTGTTGTAATTCAGCCACATTGGAGGGTTTTCGAGCATGAACCTCCTTTTTAAGGTCATGCCACAGCATCTCAATAGGATTCAGGTCAGGACTTTGACTAGGCCACTCCAAAGTCTTCATTTTGTTTTTCTTCAGCCATTCACAGGTGGATTTGCTGGTGTGTTTTGGATCATTGTCCTGCTGCAGAACCCAAGTTCGCTTCAGCTTGAGGTCACGCACAGATGGCCGGACATTATCCTTCAGGATTTTTTGGTAGACAGCTGAATTCATGGTTCCATTTATCACAGCAAGTCTTCCAGGTCCTGAAGCAGCAAAACAGCCCCAGACCATCACACTACCACCACCATATTTTACTGCTGGTATGATGCTCTTTTTCTGAAATGCTGTGTTACTTTTACGCCAGATGTAATGGGACACACACCTTCCAAAAAGTTCAACTTTTGTCTCATCAGTCCACAGAGTATTTTCCCAAAAGTCTTTGGGATCATCAAGCTGTTTTCTGGCAAAACTGAGACGAGCCTTTGTTCTTTTTGCTCAGCAGCGGTTTTCGTCTTGGAACTCTGTCATGCAGGCCATTTTTGCCCAGTCTCTTTCTTATGGTGGAGTCATGAACACTGACCTTAACTGAGGCAAGTGAGGCCTGCAGTTCTTTAGATGTTGTTGTGGAGTCTTTTGTGACCTCTTGGATGAGTCATTGCTGCGCTCTTGGGGTAATTTTGGTCGGCCGGCCACTCCTGGGAAGGTTCACCACTGTTCCATGTTTTCACCATTTGTGGATAATGGCTCTCACTGTGGTTCGCTGGAGTCCCAAAGCTTTAGAAGTGGCTTTATAACCTTTTCCAGACTGATAGATCTCAATTACTTTCTTTCTTATTTGTTCCTGAATTTCTTTGGATCTCAACATGATGTGTAGCTTTTGAGGATCTTTTGGTCTACTTCACTTTGTCAGGCAGGTCCAGCTTTGCATCACAGGAATAAATTACATTTTAAAATATATTCAAATAGAAAACAGTTATTGTAAACTGTAATAATATTTCAGAATATTACTGTTTATACTGTATGTTTTATCAAATATATGGTGAGTATAAGAAACTTTATGAAATCTCACCAAGCCCAAATATTTGTTGCATGGCCAGCAGTCACCGTCGCTCATGTTGCCTCAAATCACCTGCTATTTTTCTGCCACACTTGACAGATGTATTTTTGAAATATTGCACATTTTTCACAGAGTCCCAGAGGTTTTTTCCCTTTTTGCTCTGATGTTGCACTAATACTCGCGGAACACACACCCTCACACAAAATCATTCAGCAAACAGCCTGCTTTGTTATATATTTCCAGAGGTCTTATTTCTTTACTTTATGCTGAACAGCACTCGCTTGTTATTCAATAAAAGAAAACACACATACACCATAAAATTCACCGCATGGTACAGTAGAAACGTTAGACAGGCCAGAGGGAGATGCTGCATGAATTATGGATAAGGCTACAGAGTGGTGTCTAACGCAAAGGCTCATGGGTAAAATGATTGAGTTGCACGCCTCCTGTAAAGAGAGCCAGGTGTGGTTTTGGTTGTGTGTGTGGGAATATCTCAATATCATCTCATAAAACCCCCGTACCTGTTAAAGTAATATACTTACACAATGTTGGAACAGAGTGAAAACACATTCAGTGACCCTGTGTTGAAATGGCATGCTAATGGGATAGTTCACCCAAAAATGAAAATGACGTGTATGACTAACTTCTGTGGAACATAAAAAATTATTTGCAGAATTTTCAATTTGTTTTCATTATCAAGCTCCAGAAAGCATAAAAACACTATACATGTGTATGTTCCAAGTCATATGAAATTATATAATAACTGTGTACAAAGGAAATTTGCAAAGTTATTTAGTGTTAAACCTTCTCTCTTTTAAGAACTTGGGTTATGTCAACAACACAAAACAATGTTGGTTGGTTCTTCAAAACAATGTTGACTCAAATATTGGTTTCTTCCTCATACAAAGCTTTTGTATGACAAAATATTCAGGGTTTAGGATCAAGTATGATTTTTTTTTCAGTAAGTAATAATTTTATTCAGGAAGGACACATTTAATTGGTCAAAAGTGACAGTGAAGACATTTACAATGTTACAAAAGATTTCTGTTTTTTTTTTTTTTTTTTAAAGCTATTCTTTTGAACTTTCCATTAATCAAAAAATACAGAAGAAACAACAACAACAACAACAAAAAACAATAAATAAATAAACAATAAAATAAAATAAAAATAGCAGCTCAACCGTTTCCAAATCAGTCAAAACATGAAAATATTTTAAAATATATTCAAATAGAAAACTTTTTTTTTTTACATTATTTAATAATTTTTCAAGAGATTTCATTCAAAAACATTAAGAATACTTACTGACCACAAACTTTTCAATAGTAGTGGATCTGTATTTAAATGTATGTATTTTTATGGACTACTTTTACTAGACATGTTTTTATTTATTTAGAACAGTTTGGACATTTTACTAAATACCTTCTTTTTGAATAAGTTCTCCTTTTTATTGATAAATTACTAAATATCTAATATTATTTTAATTTTATTTCTCATTTTTATTACATTTATTTACATCTCCTTTTGTTTTTCTGAAAAAAATAAGTCATACAGGTTTTGGAGGGTGAATTAATCGGAGTGTCTATTTATATAAGTGCAAATAGCCCATCTTGTTGGCAAAGGCTATTTACACTAACTCCGCCCACTAAAGTGTGATTAGGTTAGTCAACAATAAAAAAAGAAGTTGGTAAATGGTAAGGCGCATGCTTTTTGACGCGATCGACCCGAGTTCGAGCCCACCTTTTGCCAAACATTTTTTTCTCCCTTTTTAAATCTCATATTGCATCAGAAAGGCATTTATTTTCAATAAAAATGAAGGAAATAATCAAAAAGTTGAAAATAAAGTATCGGGTAGGGTAAGGGTAGGTGTAGGGAGGGCTTTATTGTCCCAATAAGGTGGCATACATTTAATAATTTTGAATTAAAATTATAATTTACACTCAGTACGTTATTATTGCGTACTGTTTTATAATGTACTACAATACTGAGGTGCAGATAATTGCCACTATTTGCAATAAATAGTATAAATAGCAGAAAATCTTGCTATTTTAGCATAGTGTAAATAGAATCTATAGCTATTTGCACTGTGTAAATAGCATCTGTCACTAAAAAAATATGCTATTTGCACTTGGTGTAAATAGCATCTATTGCTGTTTACACTTAGTGCAAATAGCCGCTGCCTGAATTAATAGTGGCAGAATGATCATATTTAGTAATCTCTGTCTTTCTGTTTCTCTGTTGTCCTCAGGCATTTTAGATTGAAAAGTAGATTTATTGTGCCCCGGACATGACAGTATGGAGTATTTTTATGTTGACACATTATTTTCATTGCTCAGAAGCAGTGCACGTAAATGTGACTTGTTTTTTGGGGCGTGATCTTTGCTGTCCTGAAATTAATTGCCATTGTTTTCAGGGGCTTTTGTGAGGCATTACCTCATCGATCTCTCCTGTTACTCAAAGGCCGATGAGTGGATGAAAACAGAGAGGGGGGTCTTGGGCGTCTGCGGTCATGCTAACTTGGCGCTCGGTTCACCATTGCAGCAGATGCTGCTTTTCTCCCTACTTCACAAAAGCTTTTTTTCCCTCCTTTTTCTTTAGTATACTCCTGAAGCCCTGAGGGAGCGCAGCCGTGACCCTCACTTCAACGAGCCAGGCTTATATTTCCATCGCTCCTGCGTATGGATTGTTCTAGACTCTCTCTAGTGATTCACTAGAAACAGCCAGGAGTATGCAGAGACAATCGGCAGCTAATGCATTTCCCAGAGCTCCTGCACAACAATCCCCTCGTCTTTTCTTCCCTGCGCTTTTTTTTCTCCGCTCTTAAAGAGCATTTAGAGAGTTGAGCGGAGGTCCCACTGTGAGGCTGCTGAGGATGTTAACAGGCTGTTGGACGTCTCGGGCGTTGTGTGGAGGTGGTGTTTCCCCGTGGGTCTGTGCCAGAGCGGTGGCCCCCGTTGGCAGTGGCTGCTTAAAGGCCAAATAATATGCTATAGGTGGCTGGAAGTCAGAGGCTAATGCCAGCTGAAGTGTGACAGGCTGCAGGGTGGTGCTGATGGACTCACTCCTGGACTTTGTCCACCAGTATTTGACAGCTAAATCTACTGCAAGTCATTTTGTCTTGTGTGTCCAAATAAAAAATTGGATGACACAGCTATAAAAAAAAAAAAAAGGACTATTCAGAAGTTGGTTGGTGAGGATTGATGTTTTTGAAAGAAGCCGTTTATGCTCATTAGACTGGATTTTCTGAAATATTATTACTATTTAAAATACATGTTTTCTATTTGAATACATTTTAAGACTTAATTTAATCCTGTGATGCAAAGCTGAATTTTCAGCATCATTGTCTTCAGTGTTCTTCAGAAATCATTCTAATATGCAGATTTTCTGCTCAATACATATTTCATATTATTGTCAGTGTTGAAAACAGTTGCTTATATATTTGAAATGCATAAAAAAATGTCCATCTATTTATATTACATATTTTTTAACAAACTAATAAACTTATTGTGAGGCATATTTGTCAGTCATTCTGCACTTTATTATGATCTATTTGCATCGATTTTATTTTATTTTAATAATCATACTTTCAAAATGCATTTACTCAAAATCCTGAGAATCAGCATAAATCTGTTAATTATGGAAATTTTACATTTATTCAATTAAAAAGTATGAAACATGGTTAAAAATGTCTAGTTTGTGAAACAAGAAATATTTAGTTAGGATGTATGAGATTGAAACAAACTGAATTTATTGATGATATATAAATCTGGTAATTATTAATAATTTCTTTCTTTCTTTCTTTCTCTTCCTCTTTCTGTATATTTATTGATTTAACTGACTCCAGCTTTTGAATGCTTGTACCATTCCCAAAGCCCACATACCCTTTGGAACTATACTTGAGATGCTGTTTTGTGCCATTTCATTTCTGTATTCTACTGTATTTCTGAGAGAAGCAGTTTATTCAAGAAGAAAAAATGTAGGCCAGGACTTGATTTTATCCGTCAGGAATTGAATGGATCGTGAGAAGTGGGCGTTATATACTAGAAAGGAGGCTGGTGTTGAAGAGTTGAAGCACTTGAAAAGTAAGGGGAAATTGCTTTTTGAGAAAAGGTTATGAAAGCACTTTTAAAAAAGAAAACTGGAATAATGCAAACCGACCAATCGTGCCCAATAACACCAGGAACAAGCTCAAGGATGATGGCGTTTGACTTTTAAATAACATAAAACTCAAGGTGAGACAAAACACAAGAAAAACAACCTAAATGTTGCATTACTTCACCCAAAAACTGCAGAGATAGCTTGTATAAATGCAATGAGAATCTCAACTTCAACATGTATATTTAAACTAAATACAACTGATCAAACAGCAAGAAAGCAGTATTTCTCCAATGCTGTAAACTGAGCGAATGTTTCACAGCTGAACGCGTGACATTGTGGGGAAGGGATGACTTCACTCCTGCGTGTGGAGATGCGGTTTTATTGGCCCAGGGCGGCGAGCGGCTCATGAGATCACTGGATCTCTCCAGGAGCTGTGAAGCCACATTACCAGCAGACTCCATTTGTCATTAAATACGCCGTTTCCTTTAGCAGTCATGTGTTTTCTCTGGCAGTGCCATTATGGCTTTGGCTGCCTGCCCAGCCTCATTTAAAGCTGCTTGTTGTGTCAGCCGTCCCTTCAGCGTTTGAACCGAGCCTCTGATGCCCGGCCGAGTGACACATGCAGCACTTTGAACCCTTAGAAGTCTAGATGTGTGTGTGTGCGCATTACATTTATGAACGTGCATTGTATGGACTCCCCTTCTATATTTCACTTTTTCGCTCTATAGATTTATGCCTATATATCTGGCAGATGCTCCAAAGTTGACTAATGGTGCTTTGAAGCGATCGTTTTTATCCCGACTTGAATTCTCTGGGAATTTAACCAATGAAACCAATGCTTGAGCGATTGAGCTGCAGGAATGTTATCATATGCCATAATTTTCTTTCTTTAGAGCAGCTTCCACAACAGTTCAGAATTCTGGAGTCAGTAAGATGTAGATGTACAGTAAGATGTTTTTTTTTTTTAAAGAATTGAATAGTTTTATTTAGTAAGGATGCATTAAATTCATCAAATCACATCATCATGGGTTCCACATAAATATTAAGCGGCCCAACTGTTTTCAACACTGATTTCAAAAAAATAATAAAAAAATAAATATAAAATCAGTAAAGCTGGAGATTGAAATCGTGGCTGCTGAAAATTCAGCACTGCATCACAGAAATAAATAATATTTTAAAATACATTACAATGGAAAATAGTTATTTTAAATTGTAATAATATTGTACGATTGTGTTGTTTTTACAGCTTTTTTGATGAAATAAAAACAGGCTTGGTGAGCATAATAGACTTTATTTTTAAAGCAAATAGAAAAGTGACCAGCCTCAAAATTTTGAACGGTTGTGTTTTTTTATTTTATTTTATTATTTTTAAAAAAAGTAAAGAAAAATAAAGAATTGGAATTATTTTATGGTGTTATTTTATTGAGCTGTTGAGCTACCATTGTATGGAAAATATCTGCACAAAGATTTTTCAATTTTCCCTTTTCACAACTGTCCCTTTAAAAGCTTGTCCTTCAGCAAGAGGTTATAAAAGCCTTTATTTGTAATAGTTTCAAATGTCTTCATGCTGGGTTGTATGTATGTAAAGATAGTACTGAGATAGTACCCAGTCCAACACTAGGATTAGTCCTGTTCTTATCTGTCTTCTCTAATTCAAAACTCACCCTTGTCATAAAACATAATAGGAGACTGGCAAGAGAACCGTTTGGCTGATTTTATGTGAACGTTAATGATTTCCATGCCATTACAAATAAAAAACAATGCTTGCAGTGTCTGCAGGAGCTGTCTGCATGTGATGTATTATGAAGCTTTAGCACATTCAGATCCTGTCGGACAGTCCTGGGATGTCAGTCGGCTCGCTTGGGACATCCTGATGTCCATTTAGGCTAACATGAAACATTACATTTAAGTATTTTCAAATGACTTGCACAGAAATGAAACACTTCTCCTCTAAATCCTCGAAGACATTGTGTCAGATTGATTTGAATATTCATCTGTCAGCTCATAATCGTTGATCTCATTTGTCCTGCGTGACACGAGACATGTATGTTTTTATATTACAGTGTTTCAGGCATAAGCGGTTTCCTGTCTCACCCACAGAACGTCATCATTAAACCATCATTAAGAAAACATTTCATCTTAAGTGCTTCTTTCTTAGACTCAAATGAGGCCTAATCCTGGACTGTCAGGCCTTTTCATGGATATTCACTATTGAAAATGGATTTTAGTTAAAGACATAATCTCTGAGGGACAGCAATGACTTTCACAGTGTATTCTTTGTACTTTCACTTAACTTTGAATGTTTTTGTCAGGATTGTGAATTAAATTCAACAGTTGGAATTTGTTTATTATATACATTGAATCATCTATATCTATCATATATATATATATATATATATATATATATATATATATATATATACACAGTCCCCTCCATAAGTATTGGAACAGTAAAGACACAATTGCTCTGTTGGCTGTGGAGTCAAGACATTTGCAAATATGATTAAAAGATGAATATGAGACAAAACTACAGAATGTCACATTTATTATTATTAGTATTAGTTGCGCACAATCCCAGCAGTGAGTCTGTGACCCATAGACATCACCAGACTCTTGGTCTCATCCTTTGAAATACTTTCCCCAGCCTTTAATGCAGCCAATTCCAATTGTTGTTTGTTTTGGGGAGTTTCTGCCTTTACTCTCCTCTCCAGCCGGTGAAATTCATGTTCAATCAGATTTAAATCTGGAGATTGACTTGTTCAATCTAAGACTTTCCATTTCTTTGCCCTTATAAATTCCTTGACTGAACTGGCAGGGTGTTTTGGGCCATTGTCCTGATGCAATATGAAGCACTTCCCAATGAATCTGGTGGCATTTTCTTGAATATTGGTAGGCAAGATGGTTTTGTACCCTCCCAAATTCATTCTGCTACTGTCATCATACATTAAGTCATCAGTAAAGTTGAGAGGGCCTGTTCCAGAGGCAGTCATGCATGCCCATGCCATGACACCACCTCCACCATGCTTTACAGATGAGACTGTATGCTTGGGATCATTTGCAGTTCTCTTTTTTCCTCCACATTTTTGCTTTCCCATCACTTAGATAAAGGTTCATCTTTGTCTCATCGGTCCATAAACACAGTTCCAAAACTCTTCTGGCTCACCTTTGTGCATTTTTGCAAACTCTAATCATGCCTTTCTATTTTTGGTGCTTGTCAGAGGTTTGCATCTTGCTGTGTAGCATCTGTAATTCTGTGTCAAAGTCTCCTGAGGACAGTAGATTGTCAGAGCATCACCCCAGCTTTCTGGATGTTGTTGGTGATTTTACAGACAGGTCTTTTAGGGTTCATTTTCACAGCTTTTATGATTTGTCTGTTATCAACTACTGTTGTTTTCTCAGCCGATCAGGTCGTTGTTGGTTGCTGGTGTCGCTGGTGGTTTCCAAACTCTTGATTTCTCCATGCCCTTTATTTTTGCTAGAGTTCTAATTGAGTGCACTGTATATATATATATATATATATATATATATATATATATATACACACAAAGTATACATATATATATATGTATACTTTGTGTGTATATATTTGCTATATTTATTCATTGCGAAACATACATCACTATTTCGATATGTTTATTTTATTTAAATTTTTTGTCCTAGCATTTTATATCTCTTTATCATATTAGTCCCATAACATTTTGTCTAATTAACTTCCTAATTAAAGGTCAAAGTTCATTCTTCATTGTTTTTAGTAATGATACAGCAATTATAAACTTTTTGCCTTACATTTGATTAATTTGATATAGTAATTTGCACGTTTTTAATCACTTTAGAATTATAAAGATAGAATGTTATATGCAAGGATACTCCTCATTATATATTTTTACTGTACTCTCGTTTTTTAGTTTTCTGCATGCTTGACTGACTCTACAGCATCTTAGACTTGTGATTCCTAATGAAATCATTCTGCTAAGGGTTTGCACAGAGACTTCACTGTAATGTCACTACATTACTCACTCACAGTCTGAACATCAGCAGGGATGTTCACCTCATTCAGATAAGATAAGAGCGCTGGGAACGCCACCCCATACCTCCCTGAAACACAGAGACATGGAAAAACTCCCTTATTTCTGCCTCAAGAAACTCATTAGCCTCTGTTTGCTTCTGAATATTTGTATTTTAGAGATAAAGTGTTTGTAATTTGTGTGTGTGCATTTATATAACCACTTGACTTGACATTTATTCCTTTCATACTGATGTCTAGATGTCTAGCAGGCTGATGTAATGTTGCTAATACATGCCTAATAAACAATGCAATTTACTGACGTCAAATAAGATATCTGAAATCAAGTTTTTTTATTATTTATTTTGAGCTTGAATTTGTTCAGCTTATTAAATGAAGACAATTTATTAATATTTTTATTAATTTATTAGTCCTTCAAGCATATTGTATACGTCTACCCCTTTTACATTTATACTAAGTGAATCCAAATTTAATCTTAGGGGTTTGTTTGTTTTTTTAAATATTTTATGTAGTTTTATTTATAACTAAACCTGGCTCTCTTTTATTTTATTTTATTTTATTTTATTTTTCAGTTTGGATTAATTGGAATTTATGGAACTAATTGTAATTGGCCAAGCTGGCACAATTGATCAGCCACCAGTTTTAGATTACTGTAATTTCTACTAGTCAAGTTAAGCCATAAATCATTGTGCAAGTCGTTGACCTGAAAAACACAATTTTTTTTAAAGTATTTTTTGTTTTCCAGTAAACTTACCTAAACAACCTTGAAACAAGTATGTAAACAAACGTTTATTTGAGAAGCAAAACTGCACAAAGTAATGTGATTTGTTTTAGAGAACACATCTTTAAGTCAAGGTTCAAGTCTTAATTTTTTTCTCATGTCATTGGCAAATAGGTTTTTCTCTTGTTTTAGGCACAAATCTGGCTAATTTTAATAAGGTTTATGCTTAAAATAAAGCTCAAAACATATGACATAAACATTACCTTCAAACAGTTATTCAAATCAAATCAAATCAATGCAGGCATGCTGAGCATATGAGACTTCTTTCAATAACATAAAAAAAATCATAATTATTTCAAGCTTTTGACTGCCAGTGTAGATTTATTCAATCACACTGACAAAGAAATAGATTTTTGCGTGCACCGTAAATGCTAAAATGTCAAAATACAATATGAAATCCGTTACTGAACACTGAAGGGAAAGTCAACTCTTATTCACATTTTCCATGGGAAGGAGCGGTTTGTGAGTCTGTTTGCGGGTCCAGAGGTAGGCTGCTGATCGTTATCGCGCACAAATGGCTCCGTTTTCAAGCCATTCCCTCTTCCTTTAGACCTGGCTTTTTGTGCTTTTCCGCTTTAAATTGAATTTTAAACCCATTGGCTCTGATTCGATTTAGGACGCTAAGCGAGCTGTGGGCACTTCTTTTCTCCTCTGCTCATTCCGAGCACCTCCAGTTTAGCGTTTAATCCGTAATCAATTTGTTTGCAGTGTGTACAATGATCCATGTGCGTGCGTGAGTTTTGCAGAAGTAATTATGCCACAGAGGTCGCCGAGCTCCAGATTAATGCACACTAGAATTAAACAAACTAGGCTCATGGGCCAATTATGTAGGCAGAGAAAACGCAAGGGGAGCCATCATTGCCAAGATCCGAGCATCTTCCCCCCTCCACACACCTTCATTTCTTTTATTTATTCTCTCTTTTTCTTTGTCTTTTTGTTTTTTTAAGAGGGCCGACTCAATTTGTACGCCCACATGTTCGTATCCCATGAATCCCCTCGGCAGTGCAGAGTGCCGCTGCATTAGTCACATTTGCACATGCTCACTAGGAGCCGTCTGTGCATTTGAAGAGTGAATGACTGCTGGCCGGCAGAAATCTCTCCTTTCTTTTGTTCTCACAGCAGACAGACTGATTCACTCCACAGTTATGCTTCGTAATCACTAACAGAAAAATACCATTCTAAAAGAATAAAGTTTTTCTTCAAATGAATGTCCATCCATCCATCCATCCATCCATCCATCCATCCATCCATCCATCCATCCATCCATCCACCCTTCCATCCATCCACCCTTCCACCCTTCCATCCATCCATCCATCCATCCATCCATCCATCCATCCATCCATCCATCCATCCATCCATCCATCCATCCATCCATCCATCCATCCATCCATCCATCCATCCATCCATCCATCCATCCATCCATCCATCCATCCATCCATCCATCCATCCATCCATCCTTCCTTCCTTCCTTCCTTCCTTCCTTCCTTCCTTCCTTCCTTCCTTCTTGGAACAGTAAAAACACATTACTGTTGGCTGTGGAGTCAAGACATTTACAAATAGGATTAAAAGATGAACATGAGACAAAACATTTTATTATTAGCCGTTTCAACACATACATATTTTACCAAATAAAAAGAACAGCACTTTTAGACTTTCATCCCTCTATCTGATATGAGCATAAGTATTGGAACAGTTGCCTCACAGGTCTTTCTAAGTGATCAGCTGTGTCATGTGCATTCATTCTTCAGATATTAAAAGCAGGGAATGTGTCATATCAGTTATATATCAGCCTCATCTGTAAAGCATGGTGGAGGTGGTGTCATGGCATGGGCATGCATGGCTGCCTCTGGAACAGGCCCTCTCAACTTTACTGATCACTTAATGTATGATGACAGTAGCAGAATGAATTTGGAAGGGTACAAAACCATCTTGCCTACCAATATTCAAGAAAATGCCACCATATTCATTGGGAAGTGCTTCATATTGCATCAGGACAATGAGCCAAAACACCCTGCCAGTTCAGTCAAGGAATTTATAAGGGCAAAGAAATGGAAAGTCTTAGATTGAACAAGTCAATTTCCAGATTTAAATCCGATTGAACATGAATTTCACCAGCTGAAGAGGAGAGTAAAGGCAGAAACTCCCCAAAACAAGCAACAATTGGAATTGGCTGCATTAAAGGCTGGGAAAAGTATTTCAAAGGATGAGACCAAGAGTCTGGTGATGTCTATGGGTCACAGACTCACTGCTGGGATTGTGCGCAAGGGATCTGCAACTAAATAATAGCTTTTAATCTTTTATATGTGCCTTATGTTCAACTGTCCCAATACTTACGCTCACATCAATGAGTGGGATGAACTCTAAAAGTGCTGTTCTTTTTATTTGGTAAAACATGTGTGTGTTGAAACGGCTAATAATAAAATGTGACATTCTGTAGTTTTGTCTCATATTCATCTTTTAATCATATTTGCAAATGTCTTGACTCCACAGCCAACAGAGCAATTTTGTCTTTACTGTTCCAATACTTTTGCACAGCTTGATAGCCTCTCCAAATGTGGTGATTCACAAGTTTCTACGAAATTCTCGCTCGGAGCTACGAGCCGTCAAAGTTGGCCGCAATGCATTGTCTATGCGATTTATATACAATTTCTATATATAATTTCATATATCTATCATATTATCCATCCATCCAGATATCCATCAGCCATCCATCTGTCCATCCATCGACCCATCCATCCATCCATCCATCCATCCATTTATTCATCCATTTATCCACCCATCCATAATTCCATCCATCTATCCTTTCATCCATCCATCCATAATTTCATCCATCTATCATTTTATTAATCCGTCTATCCAAATATCTATCTATCCATCCATCCGTCTATCATCCAAATATATCCATCCATCCATCCATCCATCCATCATCCATCCATCATTTCATCTATTGTATCCATCCATTCATTCATCTCTCCTCCCATCCACCCACCTGTCCATCCATAATTTCATCCATCCATCATTTTATCCATCTACCCATCCATTCATCCCTCCGCCTTCCACCCATCCATTTATCCATAATTTCATCCATCTGTCATTTTATCCATCTGCCCATCCATTCTTCCCTCCACCTCTCCATCCATCTATCTATCTATCCACCCATCCAACCATTCACCCATCCATCCACCCTTTCAGCCACTGTATCATCCATCCATTCATTCCTCCTCCCATCCATCCGTCCGTATATCCATCCGTCCATCCATCCGACTGTCTGTCTGTCCGTCCATCCATCCATCCATTCATCCCTCCTCCCATCCATCCATCCATCTGTTCATCCATCTGTCTGTCCGTCCGTCCATCTATCCATTCGTCCCTCCTCCCATCCATCCATCCGTCCATCCATCCGTCCGTCCGTCCGTCCGTCTGTCCGTCTGTCCATCCATCCATCGAACATTCTGTCCATCCCTCCATCCAGTGCTGTGTGAGTTATTGCATGCACAGTGTGTTTTTTGTGTGGTGCTAAAGAGGATGAAATAAAAACAATAAAAGCAAGAATATTTTCAGTTATGGTACTGCGAGGAATCAAACTGAGAGAGATTAATGAAGTTTCTCTGGCAAACAGCAGCTATAACACCAGTCCAGTACAAAGTGTTCATGATGTAGTGCTGAGGGAGAAACTGTAGCATGCAGAGAGACAGACAGGGACTTTCCCCTTACATCTGCTCCTCTACTCATGCCTCATCTCTCTCTCATCCCTCTTTTTTCACATGTTCTCAGTCCATGCCATCCATAATTGAGGTCTAGATGTCCAAACTCCACCATCTATGATTAACACTTGTTTATTTATGCTATCCAGAGATATCTTTGTGTTATACTTACAGTGGGGTCCAAGAATCTGAGACACATTGAAAATCTGTCATTAACAACCTAATTTAAACCTGGTAAGATTTTCAGAAGTGTCAGTTACACTCACATTTAAAATCTTGCACTATTTCTAGGTCACTAATCAAATTAATATACTGTCACTGATCATGTGAACTTCTTTGAACAGATGGCGAAACACAGGATGCTCTTAAAAACATTCAGACATCATGCTGGAAAACATGATCATCAGGTTTGTGCATGTTGTACTTCTATTCAGCCAGGATGCATTAAACTGAACAAAACTAGAACAGTAAATATGTTTATAATGTTACAAACATTTTGTTTTTCAATTAAATGCTGTTCTTTTGAACTTTCTATTCATCACATCATCCTGAAAAAAAAAATGTATATCTTAAAAAAAAAAATAATAATAATAATTAAGCATCACAACTGTTTTCAACACTGATAATAAAAAGAGATGTTTCCTGAGCAGCAAATCAGCATATTAGAATGATTTCTGAAGGACTGGAGTAATGATACTGAAAATTCAGCTTTGCTTCACATGAATAAATTGAATATAATACAATCAGTTATTTTAAATTGTAATAATATTTCACAATATTACTGTAGTTTTGATCAAATATATTCAGCCTTTGCAGTGAGAATAATAGACTAAATTAACTTTTGAACAGTATTATGAATACATTAGAACTGCATAACAGATATCGGAGTATGTTCCAGATGACCAAATAACTGAAATTACACAAATTATCCTGTTTAAAAGATTATAAACCCTTGGTTCTTAATGTCATGTGTAGTCTGATGCATAAATAACTCTTTGTAGCCTTCTGTGACAGTTGTTTATGAGTCTCTGTCCTGCGCAGTGTAGCTGCTCTGTTCCAGACAAAATCCTCCAGGTCCAGTAAAGTCCAGCATACACAACTATCATGAGAGGCTGCAGCCAGTCATTTTTATGATCCTTTTTTTTTTCTTTAAATGATAAGCATCTTGCAGATTCTGTAAGGTTGTGTAAACTCTTGAGCACATCTGTACTGCTCAAGTACTGCACACATTTCAAGAAGGTACACTTGGATGCCCTTTTAAAAAGCATTAAAGGCACAAATTCCATGTTTGATGTTGTGAGACGTGAGATACCTGTGATACACTTGGATGGGTTAAATGCAAAACTCAAATTCTGAGTATGGGTCCCCATACTTGGCCATACACCACTTCCCTTTCATTTTGTGGGAGGTTGTGGCCTAATGGTTAGAGAGTTGGACTCGTAATCCAAAGGTTGCGAGTTCGAGTCTCGGACCGGCAGGAATTGTAGGTGGGGGGAGTGAGTGCTTTCTCCACTCTCAATACCACAACTGAGGTGCCCTTGAGCAAGGCACCAAACCCCCAAAGTCTCCCCGGGTGCCGCAGCATAAATGGCTGCCCACTGCTCCGGGTGTGTGTTCACTGCTGTGTGTGTGTGTGCACTTTGGATGGGTTAAATGCAGAGCACAAATTCTGAGTATGGGTCACCATACTTGGCCATATGTCACTTCACTTCACTTACAGCCAGTATTTCTGAAGGTATTCTGACTGTTTATAATTTTGTTTTTAGGCCCTATTTTACACCCTTTTCGAGGAAAATGCCATAGAGCTTTATAATGATGATTTTTGTGCCAGTGTGAACTTTTATTTTTTCTCCTTTCTGAGATTTTTCCATCTTTTCCTTTGCCAAAACAATTTCCATCTGGGCCGAGTCCCAGCAAGACTGCCGCTGAATTACCACACCCCAGTACACACAGAGAACTCAACATCTCCAGCCGAAAACACACCTGCACTCACGCAGAGAGAGAGAGAGACCTGTCTCGCTGATGGATCCGGCCCATCCACCCACACAAGCTCTCACAGGTAGCACTTGGTCAAATAGCACAAAGAGAGAGTGAGCGAATGAAAAACAGAGCGACAGAGGAAAAGATGCTGTATCCCCCTCCTGTCTGTGGATTTTTTTGAACCGAAGTGACTCCCCCACAGCATCTTCCCCAGAGCTTATGAAAGATGAGGGATGTTTATGCGTCTAACAGCGCTCTCCTTTCTTTCAGCAGCCGTTCTTTGCTTTTAAAACCATTAACCCTGCCAGCTAATGTCATGATGGATTTCATAAGCGAACGTGCTCTTAGAGCTGCCAGGCCGGACGTCAGGCATCGGCTGTCAAAAGCTCCTATAGCTCGCTAAAAAAGCGTAGGAACATAAACACGTTCCTTAAAAACAGCCCATAAAAATTCTTTGCTGTGGAAACATGGAAATAAGATGCTGCATTGTAGACATAAACATTTCTAGATGTTAATATAACCCTGAAGACATCTTAGCGTTCGCTATTTACACTCAATATTTCTCCTTTCAGAGTGTTATTGAACTTTGCTCCTCTCGGCTATGGTTTGTGTCTGCTTCAGACGTGTACGATGTGTCTTAAGTGGATATGGTTATGTAAAATAAAGATGCTATATCGGGATCCTGCGCCGGCCAGGCTATGTATGTAGACAGCTGGTGTGGTTGATCAAAGATGGGCACAGCGGCACCTGATGCCCGCTTCTGCGCAGCATAATGTGCCAAAACAGACAAATGCCCACCCTGTGGCCCAGAAGAAGTTAAAAGAGTAAACTTTGCCTTTTTGTTATACTGAATTTTACTCTGCTCTCTTAAAAATAAAGGTTCTCCAGTGGAGATGTCAGTTTTAAAGGGATAGCTTGGCCAAAAAATTTGTAAAAAAAAATTTGTGTGCCATTTTTAGTCCCATTCCAGTGTTCCATTTTATTTTATTTTATTATTTTTTATTTTTATTTTAGGATTAGCTTTTGTTTTTATATTTTCAGTTTTCATTTTAATTTTAGTTTGAGTAATTTTTATGCCCTTTAGTAATTTTTATATATATTTTAAAACATTCTAAATAGCTTTTAGACCGTTTTCCCGTAAAATTGACCTATATCCCAAACCTACTTTTGCGAACTAGTCCTAGGTTTTTCTCCCAATCGGAACCAAATCACTGCAGAAATATTCTGTGGACACTGAATATCAATAATTATCAAAAAAAAGTTGAAATTTTGATTTTCGTGCGAAACGGTATGCCAATTATTGAATTTTATTTTTATGCTAACGTTAGCCAAATGTTATTTGAAGTATAACTCAGGAATGGAATGAGATATCGTCACCAAACTCGGTACACATATGTACGAGCTCAATCTTTGGTCAAATAAAAATTGCACAGATCAGCCACTTGAGGCGCTGAAAGATGGAAAAAACATATAAATGGCCATAACCAGGCAACCGTTAGTCTGATCGACTTGAAAATTGGCATGCTGTGTCTTCGTCCGAAGGGGCACAAGCGTCTATGAGGACATTGGTGTATCTAAAAAAACATGGCCGCCATTGGCCAAACAAGTTTAAGCACCTATTAAACAAGGTTAATGGAGGTCGATCGGAACAAGACTCTGTGGGCATGTTCGACTCATGGTCCTAAAGGTCTGTAAGAATTTTGAAAGAATATAACTCATGGAAATACCAAAAAAAAAGTTGTCTTGTCATAACGTTAAAACGCCAAATAGCCGTATACAATGAAGGTCAATAGGGTCCAGTGCTGTTTGGACAGCAGTGTTCTTAAAAAAAATTTCATGGGGGTGAATAAACGATGACAGAATTTTCCTTATTTGGTCAATTTTCCATTTAATGTTTGATTTTATAGACATTCTAGCTATTTTTGTACAATAAATACAAATTGTTTTGTGTTGGGTCGCCACTGTAAAATCTGGATCCTGAAGCAGAAAGACTGATTTAAGGTACCAGTTCATAGATGGTTTTCTAAAATACTAGAGAATAAAAGGCAGTAATTTAGGTTTTCATGTGACATGAGGTTATAAAAGCTTTTTTTGTGTCTATCTGGAAGCATTATTTCCAAGAGTAAGCACTGGAAGTGTTGTGAGAGTGATTGGACACAATTCATCTCTCTATCCTCCATCTTTGTTCCTCGATCTCTCTCTCTCTCTCTCGTCCCCGTCCCCGTCCCGGAGCCGATCATGCCTATGAGCACTTCATTATGCTGTGAGGTGTTGTGTTGTTGTCTGTAGATATTGATCTGACTGTGACAGAGGGACTCTTTAAAGGGCCACTTTGACTGCAAATCTGAGTGACAATTTCATTATTTTTTTTTGCCTTCGGCTTCAAATGCACCCATCTCTTACTTTTACAACTAGTACAGTAACCTCCAAAGTCTGGCGATCAGTGGGCGTAAAGCAAATACAGACAGCCTCGCTATTGCCAATTGCATGTTTATGCCAGAATGATGAACTTTTATGTGCTTCTGTGCAAGTTACATTAATTGTCTCATAATTAAATGCCAAATTGTGTATTTCAGCATTAACTTTATTCATCCAACAGTTTTACATTTCTGAATGATTTTACCCTCCATGGTGTGAAAACAAAAAGAATGAGTGCATTGTTAAACACAGCTTGTCAGTCCCAATTGTTCTTCTATATATTGTTTTGGCACATTTATTAAATAGCTTTACAAAAACTCTCTGTTTTTGCATTTGTATTACATTGCTTCTTAAAACTTTTCTTAGCCATTTAGTATCTATGTACAAACTTGAGACAGTAGTTACTTAAGTTTTACCATTACTTATAAAGCATACTGCATATAAAGCATACTGCATGCTAAAATACTGGATACATGCACAGTAAAAATAGTATGTGCTGTAAAACATGCAAGATTCAGCGATACTACATTGTTGTCACATCATGACCTCAGTATATTGTATGTTTAATGCAGTAAGTTTTTACATTCATTTTTGCTAGACTGATCAAATGTTCTAGGAATAGTTCACCCAAAAATAAAAATTTGCTGAAAATGTACTCACCCTCAGGCCATCTGATATGTAGATGAATTTGTTTGGTCATCAGAATAGATTTGGAGAAATGTATTTATTTATTTCCAATGTATGCTCTGCAGTGAATGGGTGCCGTCAGAATGAGAGTCCAAACAGCTGATAAAAACATCACGATAATCCACAAGTAATCCACACCACTCCAGTCCATCAGTTAACATCTTGTGAAGTAAAATGCTGCATGTTTGTGAGAAACAAATCCATCATTATGGATTTTTAACTTTAAACCATTGTTTTTGGCCAAAATATGAGTCCATAATCCTTAATGACACTTCCTCCAGTGAAAAAGTCCATCTCCTGTTGTCCTCTCACATAAAAAGCCACTGACATACAGGTGCATCTCAATAAATTAGAATGTCGTGAAAAAGTACATTTTTTCTTGTAAGTTATTTCAAAAAGTGAAACTTTCATATATTTTAGATTCATTGCATGTAAAGTAAAACATTTCAAAAGTTTTTTTGTTTTAATTTTGATGTTTAGAGCTTACAGCACATGAAAGTCAAAAATCAGTATCTCAAAATATTAGAATATTTACATTTGAGTTTCAATTAATGACCATCCCTACAGTATAAATTCCGGGTATCTCTTGTTCTTTGAAACCACAATAATGAGGAAGACTGCTGACTTAGCAATGATCCAGAAGATGAACATTGACGCCCTCCACAAAGAAGGTAAGTCACAGAGGGTCATTACTGAAAGGTGTGGCTGTTTACAGAGTGCTGTATCAAAGGATATTAAATACAAAGTTGATTGGAAGGAAGAATTTGGGTAGGAAAAGGTGCACAAGCAACAGGGATGACTGCAACTTGAGAATACTGTCAAGCAAAGCTGATTCAAACACATGGGAGAGATTCACAAGGAGTGGAATGAAGCTGGAGTCAATGCATCAAGAGTCACCGCGCTCAGACGTCTTCAGGAAAAGGGCTACCAAGCCACTTCTGAACCAGAGACAACGTCAGAAGTGTCTTTCCTGGCTGTGGAGAAAAATAACTGGACTGTTGCTCAGTGGTCCAAAGTCCTCTTGATTTGGGCTGCCATATCATCTGCTGGTGTTGGTCCACTGTGTTTTCTGAAGTTCACAGTCAACTCAGTCATCTACCAGGAAATTTTAGAGCACTTCATGCTTCCTTCTGCTGACAAGCTTTATGGAGATGCTGAATTAGTTTTCCAGCAGGACTTGGCACCTTCCCACACTGCCCAAGGTACCAAAAGCTGGTTCAATGACTATGGCGTTACTGTGCTTGATTGGCCAGCAAACTCGCCTGACCTGAACCCCATAGATAGAGAATCTATGGGGTATTGTCAAGAGGAAGATGAGAGCCACCAGACCCAACAATGCAGATGACCTGAAGGCTGCTATCAAAATAACCTGGGCTTCCATTACACCTGAGCAGTGCCACAGGCTGATCACCTTCATGCCACGCCGCATTGATGCAGTAATTCATGCAAAAGGAGGCCCAAACAAGTATTGAGTACATATACAGTAAATTAACATACTTTCCAGAAGGCCAACAATTAACTAAAAATGTTTTTTTTATTGGTCTTATGAAGTATTCTAATTTGTTGAGATAGTGAATTGGTGGGTTTTTTGTTAAATGTGAACCTAAATCATCACAATTAAAAGAACCAAAGACTTAATCTACTTCAGTCTGTGTGCATTGAATTTATTTAATACACGAGTTTCACAATTTGAGTTGAATTACTGAAATAAATTAACTTTTCCACGACATTCTAATTTATTGAGATGCACCTGTATTTGTTTAGAGCTGTTTTAGACTGATTTCACTTGTGAGCGGTGCTTAATCTGGGCCTATTTCTCTCCTAATTCAAACGAAAAAGCAGTTTTATGGAGCGACGACTCATATTTTAGCCAGAAGCAACTGTTTGAAGTTAAAATGCCTTAATTGTTTGTTACAAACACACAGCTTTTCACTTCACAAGATGTTAATTGATGGACTGGAGTGGTGTGGATTACTTGTGGATTATTGTGATGTTTTTATCAACTGTTTGGGCTCTCACTCTGACGGCACCCATTCACTATTATGTGATGTAAATGTAAATTTTTTTAGATGAAAAAACAAACTCATCTATCTTTGATGACCTGAGAGTGAATACATTTGCAGCATATTTTCATGTTTGGGTGAACTATTCCTTTAAAATGTGTGAATGTTATCACTTTTGCTTTATTTGGCACAGTGAAAATGGAAGGTGGGCTGCATTGCATTGTGGGATTGGGACAGGTAAAAAAATAATTGCATTTACAATATATTACTTGCAAAAACAAAAGTGTTCATTTGATAAACAACAGTCAAATGTGAGTTTTTCTGTGGGCTAATGTAAAAATATACCATATAAAGAATATGAGATGAGATATGATACAGAATAACTAATAGAATAACTCCTAGTTTGTCCAGGTCAGCAGCTCTGTTTTGACCAAAATGTCAAATAGTACAACAACCGACGGTTTGCTATTACTTTGAATATCAGTCAGTTTTACACAACCATTTAGCCAGTGAAGCGTTAACATGGCCTTTTCTAGCTATTACCTCCATGCTGCTTGTTTTTTCATTGCTAGGAACAGTAATGATGATACTTCATAATGGCAGTGGAGGTAAGTACAGAATTGTGACCCTCAAACATTTGTTTCCTGTCTGATTCACAACATCATTTGTTCCAATGCCTGATTCATCATGAGCACCACTTCAAAGTCTTGGCCCGGAAACTGGCATATTGATTTAAAAATGGCCACACACGCTGTATTACATGCACTCCGGAGAGAATGTGCATGTTTCTCGTCAGTAGAACAACATGACGGCTTCTCTCTGGGAAGTCTAATTTTCACATAAGGGAGACTAAGACCCGAAATGTCCTCTACACAAGTATATTCTAAAAGTGCAAACTCTACTTGCAAAACCTCAATTTCATGCATGGATGCATTCTGAAATATGCCAATTCATAATAATTCTCAACATTGGTGCAATGCAGACATTAAATTAGCATAAATATTTGTATTTTTTTAAGAAGTTAATACTTAACACGGATGCATTTAATTGATCAAAAGTGACAGTAAAGGCATTGCAATTTCAAAATAAAATTTACAAAAGGCTGTTCTTCAAAGAATCACTATTTCCACAAAAATATGCCACAAATGTTTTCAACATTCATAATAAAAAGACGCGCCTCTTAAGTAGCAAATCAGCATATTAGGATCATTTATAGCATTACCTTTCTCCAAACATCAATCTGTTGAGTAAGATTAAAAATTAGAGAAATGAACCTGACTGAACCTCTAAAGAGAGATACTTCACTCTGACCACCCACCTTCTTCCTGTGGAGTCGTGGGTCATTCAGTCTGGCAAATGTACCATTTAGTTATTAGTCATTTGAAGAATTCAGCTGATATACTGTCAGGGTGGGCGGTATGAACAAAATGTGAGTAATTTTATACCTTTTTAATAGAAGCCATTTTATACTTTGATATCTGCATATATCTCTGTATGGTATATTTTGCCAATAATTCAATAAAGCTATGGTTCGTGTATTAAATTATCAATGCCTATGTCTGTATAATCTAATTAAAAACACAAATATCCAAATGCAATTAATCATATGATACTTTTCTCTTTTTAATTAAAAATAAGCACCTTTCAACGCCATACAAGTTGTTTTTGAAAGAAGTCTCTCCAAGGCTGTGGGTATTTGATGAAAAAATACGGTAAAAACAGTAAAATTGTGAACTATTATTATTACAAATTAAAATAAATGTTTTGTATTTAAAAATATTTTAAAATGTAATTTATTCCTGTGATTCAAAGCTGATTTTCAGCAGCATTACTCCAGTCTTCAGTGTCACATGATCCTTCAAAACTAAACTGCACAGGTCTGCAACATTCAAACACTTGAACATGAACCAAAAATTTACATTTAAATAGTTTCACTAAAAATAGTTCTTTTTTCAGTGTTGCTATAGATCTGTAAATAAACTGTCTGTGACCCTTCAGATATGTGAAATCTCATAGTGATGAAAGGTATTGTTATGAGCGTGATGAGTGACGGTGTGGGACTGTGGATGTAGCGGCTCATCTGTGAGAAGTTTTTCCTGGTTCTTCAGCGATGCTGAACAGTTTGGACTGATGGATGAGCGAGTCCACTCCACACAACACTGCTGAACTGCACACGTCTTTGTTTGGCGGTCATGTCAAGTTCCCCCTTCTGGTGTCTGTGAGTAGTGCGGCTTTCGCATTCACTGCACATCAAAACCCGGCTAGTCAAACCTTCACAGGGCCTGTTAGCATGTCATTCTTGGAGCCTCTGGAATCCGTTTCGTTTTGTGTCAGCGAGATCGTGTTCAGATCAGAGGCAGGGATACATATGCGTTTGCGTGTGGGGGTAACGAATTTTGTGGAACTGACATAACAAAAGATGTTTCTTCCACATCAGCCAGAGGTTTCTTTGGATTTGATTTGGGTTGTATGGGAGCCAGTTACTCTGTTTGTGATCAGATAGCAGAGCTCTGGAGGAATGACCCACAAGTTGAGAACAGGGCTTGCATTCAGAGAGAGCTCTTCCTTGATGCAGTGGCTCCTGCGCTGAGAGAGAGAGAGAGAGAGAGAGGGAGGGAGGGAGGGAGGGAGTCAGTTGCGCTTTACTGCTGTTACTGCCACTGCCTCAGGCCTGGCCGCCTTCCAAGCAGCAATCAATGCAGCCTGGAGTCAATGGAACTTCAAGTCTGATTCCTGTTCCTCTCTACCTCCGCAAAGACTTGATTTCAATTCTGATTCCAATTCTGACTCCTTAATGATTGCATTAATGGTTTTTTATTTTTTTTTTACTTTTCACAGACTGTTTTTGTTTACATATTTTAATGTTTTTATTTTAGTTGGAATAGCAAGTCTCACAAGCCTAGAATGCACTTCATTTTGAGTTTGACATGACAAAAGTAAAGCCACAAAAATCCAATTTTGTTGTCTTTAAGGGGTGTAACCTCAAATTTCAGTCCCCAGCTCTACTCAAGACACTCCCTTAAAACAGTTCTTCAAAAACAAAACTTCACATCTACCTTGTGTAAGCATAGTATTTCTTTTACTTCTCAACTGAATCCAGCTGTTACTAAACTGCAATGCATCTGGACTGAGAAAGAAGAGAAAGGAAACATGCAGAGACTGAGGAAAAAACTAAACTGCTTAATGTGTGTGGTTGACCCATTTCCATGCAGAATGAAAAGAAGACCATATACAACGTGGTATTTATTTATGCACTTGCTTGATTAAGGGAAAAAACCTAGCTAATCAGCCTACTCAACGAAAGGAAAATCCACTTCTAGTCTGTGGTTACAAATAAGTAGTCTTACTTTAAAAAGTAGTTTAGGAGAGGCTGCTGTTGATATCCAGCTTGATTTGTTTATTATGCGTTAAAGGAAAGTTGACGCTCCCAAACAAAGCTGGCAGGGTGAGCCACAAACTTTGCCCTACTGACTAACATTACCATTTCCGATATGTGGCAGGATACCAGGTTTTTAGTGCATCAGGAGTGAAAATGTATCAGGATGAGTTTATTGTGCAACGCAAAGAAGGTGTGCATTGCTTTTTACCAGATTTAGCAAGATAAAAACACAACGTGTTAGCATGAAGACAAGTCTAATGCTGTGTGATTGTCTGTGAATGAGTCTCGTTTGTCTCCTGCAGCCTCATGGTGAGTGATGATGATTGTTGCATCCCTTCCTTCTTCCTGCTTCATTTAAAGTGATCCCTCAGGGCTGTAGTAGCAGGTCTATTTTCTTTGTTTCCGTGAGACAGACCTGTCTGAAAGCACTTGTTTCTTCTGTTGTTTAGGCTTGAGTGGATGCCTTTTGTCGCCGATCTCATCCTGGGCACTGAAAGTTGGCACGGTGAGCATCTTTACTCGCTGACTTCCCTGCAAAAGCAGCACAGCTTCCCTTTGCTCATTAGTAGCTCCATTAACCAGCAGTCCACTGGGCAGGGACGCCGGACCAGCCCATTCTTCATTTCCGTCTTGCAGGGCCATAACCACCAATAATCAGACCGGGCCGCATTGTCCCACCAATATCTGATATTCTTTGATGCTGCTTTGTTTGTTGCTAGGATGAATAAAAAGTTGCATTTTTAAGTTTGTCTGCCTCAGCTGTCCATCAGCACTCATCGATGTCAAAATGATTGAGATGGCCAATCAAATCAAAGAAGGCGGGGCTTGCTGTTTTCAGAATCTGAGCTCGAATTCCAGCCTGATGCTTCAGTTTTAACAGTCAAAGAGTGTGTTAAAATATATTTTGACAAATTCTATGTTAGAAATGTTAAAGGGGTAGCAATAGAGCGCTGCAGTGATGACATATGTGACCCTGGAGCACAAAACCAGTCTTAAGTAGCACGGGTATATTTGCAGCAATAGCCAAAAATACATTGTATGGGTCAAAATTATCGATTTTTCTTTTATGCCAAAAATCATTAGGATATTAAGAAAAGATCATGTTCCATGAAGATATTTTGTAAATTTCCTACCGTAAATATATATTTAAAAAAATTATTAGTAATATGCATTGCTAAGAACTTCATTTAGACCATTTTAAAGGCGATTTTCTCAATATTTAGATTGTTTTGCACCCTCAGATTCCAGATATTCAAATAATTGTATCTCGGCCAAATATTGTCCGATCCTAACAAACCATACATCAATGGAAAGCTTATTTACTTTCAGATGATGTATAAATCTCAATTTCGAAAAATTTACCCTTATGACTGGTTTTGTGGTTTAGGGTCACCCTGGTTCCCTCGACATAAACCCATTAGAATTTTTCCACTGGCTTTTAGATTATTAAAGAAAATGAGGTCTATGACCAACAAAAGTTTATCATTCTTACATGTTTTGTTCATCAGTAACACAATTCAGTCACAAATGAACACAATTTATGAACTTTCAAGCCTGAAAACAGTTGCCAGAAGTGAAAAGATAAAGGAACTACACTATAAAGCTTCTGACAACTCTTTCAGCCTTTATTCATTTGCCCTGAAATTTGAGTTAGAAAAGTTTGCAAGAGTGAGATTACAAAACCCAACAAGGCTGTAAAAGTGGACTATAGTGAGTAGATGAGTTTACTTGTTTGGCATGATGATATTTAATATCTGACAAGCTTTGTAGTAACAATTTTGTCACTTGTTAGCAACCAACCACCTTTTTGAAGACAAGTAAAGGCTTTAGAGGGCATTACTGGTGTATTTTATGCTGTATAATAAAACATGAAAGCATCTTGAGCTTGAGTTCACCACAGACCTTATTTCAGGCGTTAAACCGAAAACCCAGGACGATGGAACTGGAAGTGCTAAAATGCAACTCGTTTCTGAGTTCTGGCCTACAAAAATACATCATCCCTTCAGCACTCTATAATATTCAGTGATGCAAACATCTCAACTTTTTGACACTGTTTTGAATTGAAAATGCAGACTGTGATTCATTCATGTAATTGAATGTGACAACACGAGAAACATAAACAATTGTTTTCAGAATAGTAGGATGAATGTGTGCATCTTGTCAAATAAAAATATTATTTGCAAATGCTTAATTCTAGTTTTTGTTGTTTAGCTTTCTGCTTCTTTCTTCCCTTTAATTTCCGTCCTTTAAATGTTCCAGACAACATAATGTGTTCGTTTTCAGAACGATGTCATTTTTTACATAAACGGTCATGCATCCAGACTGCTAAATATTGATGAGCTGCTGCTTTTCACACTTAACATTTATTATTTAACGCGATAGGCGCGGGCTTCCCTGGTCCTGGCTGAGATGCAGAGGGCTGTACAGCATCCGAAGGGTTCTGCGGTGGCACTGCGGGCGGGAGGGGCCGAGCGCAGAGGCAGAATGGATTAATGGGGGGGAATGGGGGAAGTCGTGGCCTAATGGTTAGAGAGTCGGACTCGTAATCGAAAGGTTGCGGGTTCGAGTCCCCGGCCGGCAGGGATTGTAGGTGGGGGGAGTGAATGTACAGCGCTCTCTCCACCCTCAATACCACGACTGAGGTGCCCTTGAGCAAGGTGGTGCCCCAACTGCTCCCCGGGCGCTGCAGCATGGCTGCCCACTGCTCCGGGTGTGTGTTCACTGCGTGTGTGTGTGTGTGTGTGTGTGTGCATTTGTTCACTACTCACTGCTGTGTGTGTGCACTTGGATGGGTTAAACGCAGAGCACCAATTTCGAGTATGGGTCACCATACTTGACAATACGTCACGACTTCACTTCATTAGGAGGGCCTGGGTGGGAGTGGTGCATTGTGGGGGAGCAGCCCCAGCTGTCCTGCCGCTGCGCTCTGCTCTGCTGCATGCTTCTTCTCCAGGTGTCTGGCAGGCAGCCAATGGGAGGAGGCGAATCAGTGGCACTCGAGTTCAGTGTGTCAGTGCGGGTAGCAGTCTGTGAAGGGATGGGCCAGTGCAAACACACACACTGCACCACTGCAGCACTGGCCTACTTTACCTTTTCACCTACGTAATGCACTGCACCGGTTTGTATTTGAACGCATCTCTGTTTGGAAGTTGGAAACGAACTGGGCGGCTTGTGTTGAGAACGCAGTCATAACAGAAGAAGCTGTTTTGCTGCAGTGATGCAGAGCTGCAAAAAGCACATTCAATTACGTAACACTGCCATGCGTCTGTGTGCGGTGCAGACAAAGAGAGAGAGAGAGAGGTGTGGTTTATTCAGTCGTTCGCTTAAAAACAAGTGCATGAGTGTAAATATGTGAATGCATGTGCAATACATGCATCCAGAACAAACCAAACAAGATTATGTCAGAGTCTGTCTTCTGTGACCTCTCTTCTCTCGTTTCTGTCCTTGCCTTCTCTTCCTCCCTGTCTTTGTTCCCGTTGTTATTTTTTTCCACCCAGACGGCGGGGACCGGTGGCTTATTAGCTAGCTCATGGCCGCGCGCTGCACTCAGACAGGTCTGGGTCATGCCAAGCTAAGCCCCTCTTCCTCTCATTAAAGAGCAGCCAGGTAATCACGGCTAAGCAGGTGGTTAACTCCTAATGCTAAACAGCAAATATTGCACGTGTTAAAGCGGCCTCTTCACGCTGCCAAAGGTGGACGTGTGGAAAAACAAGCAGGGATGACCTACAGTTTGTCTATTCCACGCTAGCGCTATGCTTATTCGCGCTGAACTGAGATTACCCAACAACCTTAAATGAACTAAGACTGAGGCAAATTTATAGAAAAGCCTGATTCATCAAGGTGCTAGTCGAAAGGAAGCTGGTTATACTTTGACTGGCACGCTTGGGAAATCATATGTAAGGCATATAATGTAACACAGCAGAGGGATATTTCATTGCTCAGAGGCAGCTCTTTCATTGCTCAGGAGACTTAATGGAGTGCAATTTTCAACTTGTGTCAGATGTTTCTCCTAAAATTCCTTTGGAGGAATGTGCTACCGTGGAAAGTATAGATCAGATAATTTGGACTCGGAGAAACTTGATGAGATTTGGTTGCAGAAATTGACCAATCTGAGTGCACTTTGAGATATCGTTGAAGTTTCTTCTGAAACTCTACAGGATAAAATATGAGATTACAGTTTTTTTTCTTCCAATTGAAAGATCTGAGAGATAGAACACCTCATTTACTCTTCATTCATTGCATTTTAAGTGAAACAGCTTATGATTTATCTTATGATGTTTTTTTTGCCATAGTATATTTTAACAACAATAATAATAATAAAAAATATAATAATACTTATTATTTTTAATATTAATAAAATTATTTTATATAATTGTTTTGATAAAAATACATTACAAAATAACATTTAAATGTAATAAATTATAATTTAAATATTTTATATAATAAAATAATGAAAATAATTACTAATAATAATAATAATACAATTATCATAATCAATTATAAATGTAATAGTTATTCAAAATAATTTTTCCTTCAAACTGTATTCATAATAAAGCCTGACAGACTAACAGTATTTCATATATAGAGAGAGGAACCATCACATCTTTTTAAATGACTTTTCTTATTTCTTGGGATGCAATGAAATGTGTGAGCGGTCATAAAACAAGTTTAACAGGAAAAAGATGTCCTCGTAAAAGTTGTGTCATGACAATGATCTTCCATCTGTCACTCCATCTGGGCAGCAGAGAGGACATCCATCATACCCACTTTTGAAACGGATCTGGAAAGACATGCGAAGTGGTGGTTTTTAAACAGACTCTGTGGCTAGGACTTTCGACCGCTGGCTCTCTCTCTCGCTCTCTGTGTGTGTGAGGAGTATGAAGCCAGCACGTACAGAGGCTGCTCCTCAGCCTTTGTTCTCCACAGTCTGTAAATGTGATTGATCCGGATTGGACATGCAATGTGATATCTTTCAGAGTAGTCAACTTTATCCCATTGTGTGCAGTCCAGTGTTAAATACACATTAAACATGATAATACATGTGAATATTGAATAGTAGTCAACATGTAAATATATACACTTATATATTATAGTGCTTCAACAGTGTTTAATTTCACAATACAGTACAGAATACGCTCTATAACTATGCAAATCACAAACCAAAGTGACTCACTCTGAGCTTCTGAGGCTTAAAGGCGTAGAAATAAGCCATACATGTGGCTTTAGCATAATTCCCACCTCCAGATGTTTCTCAATGCAGCTCTTAAGCTCAGATTGTGAGCTGGCTTGTGCTAAAACTAAAAAAGGGGTGAATATGAACAAAAAAAGCCCCTGACTCACATTCTCAGGTTTGGTAGCAGTTAATATTAGCATACCTATTGTTCCTCAGGAGTGAGGTGACAAAGAAATTGCTTCTCGTTTCAATGCCCCTGAATTGGTTTGAAATTTTCTTTGGGTATAAAGAAGCAGATTTCCCTGCCCCCACCCCGTCTTCCCGCTCGGGGCACAAAAAAGGAGCATTTGCCTGTAGATGGTTTTTAGATCTATTGGGAGATCACCAATAAGCATTTCCATCATGCTCTTTAACATACCGGCCAATGACAGAGTGCTTGAGAGTATTGTTAATAGCTAACCAGCCATTAACTATGCCAATATTTGTGGATGGGATGAAATATTGATTAGACATCTCCTTGCACTCCCTCGCAAATAAATTGATATGGAATTTTGAGCATTGTTTGGGTATGATAGCATGACAGTAACAGATGATTATGAAGCTTGTTTTGCACTGATAATCAGGACGCCTCCAAAAAATGAGATTAAAATATTTAAATCAGTTTCACAAATCTCAGTGGCTTTATTAAATGTTCTATTTTTATGCATTTCCAGCCAAATGTTACTGACCGAGGTGTAAACATGAGGACATCTCAAGGAAATTAAATGATTTAACACAATCACTTGAAGGTTGCTTGTGAGAGGAGAGGGGAGGAGAGGCTGGTGTCATTTGGACAGGGACTTTGCGTGTTTTGAATAAATGCATAAAATTATACAAATGTGGTGGTTCACTTTATAAGCGCCGAAATGTGAATGAATGCTAAACGTATTTCAGAGAGAGAGAGGGAGAGAGGGAGAGAGAGAGAGAGAGAGAGGGTGTGTGGCAGACAAAGAGAGTGCATGTCTTGGCACGTTGTCCTTCATTGAGGCTTTTGAACAGCACATGTAAAGGTCACTTAGAGGAAACCGAAAATAATTATAAATTGTTTTGCAGAACCTAAATTAGATACAGGCTTAAGCAGCTAATATACTCTAAATGCAAATGATTATTATTAGGGGCTTGACTAATATTGAAGATGCACAAAGAAGGTTTTGTTTACATTTAGCCAGCTCCCAATAATCATCCCAATAACTGCAGTGGATTTGACTTTATTTGCACCTATCAGCCCGGATAGGTGCCTTGCACACATAGTGACAATGGATAATTACTGTGTTTGTTTGATTTATGATAAGTTTGGATGATTTATGCTTTGGTCATTGTGATGCCAACATGATGGCAATCAAACCATGTAGAAATATCTTTGTATATGATATTTCTCAAAAATGCTGTTTATTTATTTATGCGTAAAAAAATGTTATGTTAACAATTCCTGAGTGAAGCCACCTAGGGGTTAATAATAACAAAAGGCCAAATATGATGCAGGTTTACTGTAACACTGCCTGAATCTGCAGAATTTCAGCGTTAAAATGTAGTTATTTGGTTTATTTTGCCAGTTTTTAACAAGTAAAGCCAATCCATACCCACAAAGAAAATTATGCTAAACACTGCGACTCATAACAGACACAGTTATGTAAACCTCTTCCTGTATTATTTCTGTATTCATAAAAGTCATCCAATGCTTTATTTAATTGTTGAAGTTTATTCTTGCAATAATAATAATAATAAATATGTATAATTGCAATTAAAAAAAAAAATTCTCTTTTTAACGCACGTCTTAACGCAGCATCATGAAAACGAGAAAGTTAAACAATAACTGTAATGCACATAAAATGTGTTATGTTGCTTTTTAATAAGACCACAAAGGAAAAGGGCGGGGCGCGCCGAGCTGTGGCTGAACTCGGTCTCGGTCCGGGATCCGTCCAATCAGCGCGGCGCATGCAAATCGCAACCGAGCTCCGCACCGTCCCTGCCCAGTCAGACCGGGGGTGACGTCATGCGCACATATTCTCCGGTAGTGCCGAGTCTGGCTGCAGCGAGTCAGACAGCGAACAGAAACGAGCTGCAAGGGAGGGGTACGCACTCTAAAGGGGAATATCGCCACCGCTGGCTTTCCAGTCTCCGGGAATAACCGTATTCCTCGCTTCGGGATTGCACTGATTTTTTTTTTATTTTTATTATAACTTGTTTGGACACAAGGACGCGCACTGAATTCGCACCAGTGGAGCTTTTTTTTTTTTTTAAACCTACCGTTCCCAGCTCCCTCCTCCTGTAAGTTTTCCCTCTTTGTTTCCAGACCCATCCAAGATGCCTAGTTCGCTGTTCGCCGACATGGAGCGGAGCGGCAGCGGCGGACAGGGGGACGCCCTGGATGACCAAAGAGCCCTGCAGATCGCCCTGGACCAGCTCTCGCTGCTCGGTCTGGATAACGATGAAAATTCGCTGTATGACAACGAGCCCAGGAAAAAGAGCGTGAACATGACCGAATGCGTTCCCGTTCCCAGCTCCGAACACGTTGCTGAAATCGTCGGCAGACAAGGTAATCATCATCATTATCCTCTTCAAAGACATGCGTGCATGCTGTTATTGTAGCATGTGTAGTCATTTGCATGGGGAATGTAGGTTATAGCCTATTTTCAACTGCACTGCCCTCCTTATGTCCGACCAAACAAAAGCAAGCAAGCAAGGGAGCACTGACCCACAACCCATGCATATCTACCTTTAATGTGTCATCCCGTTAAATACACAACATTCCTGTGTTATATCTAGAGCGAAGTGCCATTTTCTTCAGACAGCGGCTCTTTCTTTCTCTGTCTCAATGGACTTTGTTTACACTCCCTATGTAGTCTATTGGGAATAGACTTCCTTAACCTGGAAACACCATTATATAGCCTGGATCTAGGCGACAACACGTTCTGTTGGTTATCTACAGAAAGCAAGTTGTTGACAGTATGATTAGAGCGTCAGACTCTCTGGAAAATCCTGAATTCAGCATGCTTTTTTTTCTCTCTGCCTGTGCTATTTTTGACCCTGTATGTCAAGTAGCCGAGCATGTGGTTTGAATTTATGCCGCACCAAAAAAAAAAAAAAAAAAAAAAGCGAGAGACGTGAAATTGTCGTCCCCCGAAGACTGTGCGCTTGCACCCATCCTGCATCTTTTTTTGATTTGTGCCGAATTGTGTTTGCTTTGTCTAATTTGTGCTTTTTTTGTTTTTTTGTAAATTGTAGGTTGCAAGATTAAAGCCCTGCGAGCAAAGACCAATACGTATATCAAAACTCCAGTGCGGGGAGAGGAGCCGGTCTTTGTTGTGACAGGCAGGCGAGAGGATGTAGCCATGGCTCGGAGGGAAATCATCTCAGCAGCCGAGCACTTCTCCATGATCCGAGCCTCGCGGAACAAAAACAGCAGTTTAAATGGGAACGCCACGGCACCTGGCCCACCCAACCTGCCTGGTCAGACCACCATTCAGGTGCGGGTGCCCTATCGGGTGGTGGGACTAGTGGTCGGACCCAAGGGGGCAACCATCAAGCGCATCCAGCAGCAGACGCACACCTACATTGTCACGCCCAGCCGTGACAAAGAGCCCGTGTTTGAGGTGACCGGCATGCCGGAGAACGTGGACCGGGCCAGGGAGGAGATCGAAGCACACATCGCCATGCGAACTGGCGGCCTGATCGAGTTCACCGACGAGAACGACTTCCACGCCAACGGCACCGACGTGGGTTTCGATTTGCATGGGAACGCCAGCTTGTGGAGCAAGCCCAGCTCCAGCGTCACTCCCACTTCGGGTCGCAAGCCGTTCTCCAATTACCGCAACGACAGCTCCAGCTCCTTAGGGAGTGCCTCTACCGATTCATATTTTGACGGCAACAATAGCAACTCGAGGCTGGCCGATTATAGCCCACCAAGCCCCGCCCTCAGCTACACTGCCTCCAGCAACAGCAACAACAACAACAACAACAACAACGCCAATGGATTTGGCTACGGTGGTGAGGTGATCTCGCCCGATTGCGCTGAATTGGCCTTCGATCCGTCGCCGGGATTCGACCCTACTCCGGCGCCACCGGGCCTGATGTGGTCGCAGTATGAGCGTGCCGCCAACAGCACCTCGGCCTCGTCGCCCGTTTTCCCTGCCAATGCTTCCACGAACGCCAACGGGCTGCAGCGCCGAGCCAACCAGCCCAGGCTGTCCCCGCCTTTGCACCAGGCCAACGGTGCGGCCGAGCATCCGTTGGCGCGCCGGGTGCGCAGCGATCCGGGCGGAGGCACGCTCAGCTTCCCCGGTTACTCGATGG
>NC_136730.1:11977068-12097068 GCF_936440315.1 Barbus barbus
TTAAATGAAAGATGGCGCTAAAACCCATCATTTAAGACTAAAAAAATTACATAGAATTAATATAATGAATCATTTATCATATGATTCTGATTATGTATACTATTAATATATATTATTATCATAGGTGTTATCTATTTATTTTAAACTTGCAACCAACCTTAAGTTAGTCATTAAGTTGGTTATATCATAAATAGGCCAAGATCATAAATTACATCAATGTATTATATTATTATGATTCATTGTGCATTATTAATTTAGATATTTTATGAAAGGTTTTATTACACTGGCACCCAACCAATCTAAAAAAGGTTAGAATTAATTATGTCATAGAAATGCATAATATATTATTAATATATATTGTTATGATTGGTGTAACATAAAAGTTTCTTTAGCTTTCTAACACTGCTAGCCAACCTAAAATAAAATAAGGGTTAGAATTCATAATGATAAATTTATCATTTAATTATGTATACTATTAATATATATATTATGATAAGAGTCAGTTTGGTTTTTTAAAAATAGTTAAAATAAAGTTAAATTAGTTTTCTTTAGCTTTTTATTACTGCCAAACAACCTAAAAAAAGTGTTTAAAAAAGTTATTATATTTGTATTATATTTCATTATATATTATTTTAATAGGTGTTAGTTTGGTTTAAAATGTTTCCTTTTTAACACTTGGTTTTTAACAAAAAGGGGTTAGAATTAATCCCATAATAAATATATATATATATATATATATATATATATATATATATATATATATATATATATATATATATATATATAATTGGTGTTAGTTTATTTAAAATAATAATTTTAAATACCGCCAACCAACCTAAAAACAGGTTTGTTTTTTAACCTGCGAACCACAGCTGGGTCAGGTTACCCTATTGTATTTTTTTTTATCAAGCTGCAACATTGGCTAGATATTCAATTCTGAAAGTATTAATATCCTGGAAACATCCAGAATACCAATAAAATATCTCTGTCCTCTCCAAGTACATCATATTCCCAGCCCTTTGCTCCCCTAGCTAATCAAACCTCTGGATCTAAGTAGGAAACTGAGATTGGGAGCAAATGTCTGGAGTGTCTGTCTCCCAGAAGCCTTAGCTGGATGTGACGGTGACAATTTGTAGGAAGGAGGTCATTATCTATTTTTAAATCGCCAACTTAAGCCATTAGATTTAGCAGCGTGTCTGTGCGCTCCAGACCGCCGTTTGGCACGTCGCGTCTGGCCAAAAAAACCCACTTGTGTTTATTATTCAAGCTTTTGGCCCACAAAGAAGTATGAGAGGAAGGGATTGATCTGTCTCCGCCGGTGCTTCTCGCTCTGTGTCTCCTCCCTCTCGTCATACAATCATCTTTAATTCATGAGACGCAGTGGTTGTCATTGTGCTTGGCTGTGGTTGGCAGTGGCTTGGCTCTCATTTGATTTGACTCCTGCCACCTGACAGTGCACTGCTGCTTGCTAACTAGCATCCAGGATTTCTGTCAGCGTGCACCATCTCACGTCCCCCGTGAGAGCGCCAGACACAGCTATTCCTGCTAACAGCCCTCCATCATCAACATACCGTGCTGATGAGCCTACATCCACCGACTGTCAACTATAACAACTTAATTGTCCTCAAATTACCCCTTAAAGTCCCGCAAAGCCTACAGAATCAAAAGAGCAATTGGTTACGACTAAGAAAGTGATTAGCTGATGGGGAAAGTATACAAATGGCTGCAATAAGCCTCTGGGGATCGTATGACATTACCTGCGAAATGAAACTTCTGTGTTAACTGCCCAATGAAAACAATGAACAAACTTCTGAATGAGGAAACCGTGCACATATAATGCACTGCGCCATGCTTGTATGGAAGCTTGTTTCCACAACAGGATAAAAAATAAAGATTATCATGACTTTTTATCTAGCAATTCAGACTTTTTATCTCAGAATTGCTATATATAAACTCAGAATTGCAAGGAAATGTCTGAATGAGAACTCACAGTTGTGAGAAAAGAGTCTATGAAAAGAAAGTAAGAATTATGAGATGTGAACTTGGAATGGCTAGAAAAAAAGAGTTTGAGCTTTTTCACAGAATTGCAAGATATAAACTCAGAATTCTGAGATAAGCGCTGAATTTCGAAAAACAACAACAACATCAAAAACATCAGAATTGTGAGATATAAATTTACAATTGCAAGAAAAAATTTGGAGAAAGAAATTAAGAATTGCGAGATGCAAACGCACAAACTGTGAGATGTAAACATAGAATTGCGAGAAAAATGTGAATTGTGAGAACTCAATTCTGAGAAAAAAGTAGCCTATATTTTTGAATATTCTGAATATTGCAATTCTGCACTTATATCTCACAATTCTGAGCTTTTTCAGAATTGCAAGACATAAATGGAGAAATGCAAAAAAAAAAAAAAAAAAATTGAATTGTGAGATAAATTCGCAATTGCAAGAAAATACTGAGAATTCTGAGAAAAAATTTAAGAATTGTGTAATATAAACTCACAATTGCAAGAAAAAAAAAATCTCAGAATTGTGAGATTTTCAAGAAAAAGTGAGTTTATATCTCACAATTCTGGGCTTATATCTCACAAGTTTCGCAGTTCTGAACTGTTTCTCAGAAATGCGAGTTCTAAACTTGGAATTGAGAGGTATAAATGCAGAATTGCAAAAAGTCAGAACTGTGAGATATAAATTGGCAACTGCAAGAAAAAATTGAGAGAATTGAAGAATTGCGAGATGCAAAATCAGAAATGTAAGATGTAAACTTTGATTTACAAGAAAAAAGTCCGAATTTATGAATTACAAATTTGACTTTTCCCCTACAGTTCTGCATTATATCTCGCAATTCTGAGTTTCTATCTTGCAATGACTTTTTTTTTCAGAATTTGGCTAAATATTGCATGCCTGTTTCCATTCACAGACAATGATATATGTATATATTTTATATATAGGCTACTGTATATACATGGATAAACATACAGTATATGAGAACTATTTATCGCAGGATGCGTTCTCTGAGCTCTGCTTTTCTTGCCTTTCAGCTGTTAATGCTAGACAGTGTTCAGTTAGGCATACATAAATGTTAGTGTGATTCACATGAGTCTTAGTATGAGATGTGCAACATGCATTTTGGTTGTAGAAGGAGCACAGAACATCACCGCTTGCCAATTGATGGTTTTCTCTGGAAACAGTACTAGAAATACAGGCTTTTTGGAGTGTCTTAATTATGCTGGCTTTACAAAGCTAACCTACTGTTATAGTACAAACTTAGGTTAGATTTTTTTCTATTTCAAAATCCCCAGAGACCAAAACGTCTAAATGCAACTCATCCCAGAGCTGCCAAAGTATACTGCATGAGGCCTACAAAACCTTCAGACGTCAAACTAACCTTCAACTGTTCAAACATTCAGTTAGTCTTGACAAATTTGTGTTTTTAATTCCTCAATTCTGGCCCTATACCAGTGTTTTCAAACATAGTCAAAAATTCACCACTATAAGAGTAAATGTCTAGATTTAGTGGTGTGTACCATGGTACAGCGATGGAATCAGGTACAAATACTATGGTATTTAAATAGTTCTCCAGTGCTCTTAATATAATACCACGGTATGATCATAGTGCATCTTCCAAACACCATGATTAAAATGAACATGATTAAATACAGCCTTGGTGAGCGTAAGAGACTTTCAAAAACATTTCAAATATTTAACAAAAAAAGTATATAAGTATAAAAAGGTAAATAAATAAATGAATGTATGGTATTTAATTGCTCTTTTTACTCTGATACTCTGAATAGAATACCATGGTAGATGTCCTAAAATAAAATAAAATAAAATAAAATAAATTAAGTAAAAAAGTTGCAATGTTGCCATGTCAGTATTTCCTCTGCTAAAGGCGCAAATGTACATGTAAAATTCCATAGTACTTCTTTAAAATGTGAAATTGTAAAACATTTCTCAATGTGGTTTAATGGAAAATAAGCTGGCTCTCGTGTTTATTGTTTATTGCAGGGACGGGGCGAGTGATTATGCTTTTATAATTGATTTATCTTTAAGTGCACTGCTCAAGTGCATAATGGTGGTGTAGCATGACTGTGACCTTACGAACACTGCAGATGTTCCTCACTCACGTCCCTGAACAGCAGCCATGATGCACTTACCATTGATTCCCCTCACGGGCAAATACATACGTAGGCATATATCTGTCTATTATAATACATGTACAAAAAGTAGTTTTCTTCTTTAAATCATCAGTCACTAAAGAAGAACCCTTGTGTGAATTTCTAAATAATGAAAAGTACAACCTAGAGAGAGTACAGCAGTTATTGAGCAACTTCATATCTGATCTAAACTTACTCTATGCCTTAGAAAAAGCATTTAAAAAGCTTAATTTTGGTTATTTTGACCTATGAAGCAGAAATGATGAAATAATGAACCAAATATAGCCACCGGTCTCAGGGTTTTTCAATTGGTATTTTATAAGTGATTGAATTAGACCTTGAGTGGCTCGGTTCTTTGATGCTTTCCTCTCATCTGTTTGTTATCAATTATCTCTTTTTCAGTCATGCAGAAAGGCCTCTCAGACTCTCTTCCATTCATGCTCTTCATTTGTAGTTGCGTGTTTGCTGGCAAGGCATTGCGTGCCCTTTTCCTGGCCTGGACTTTTGCAGTCTAACATATGTTTAGGCTTGTTCCATGGCAAGTCATTTCTGATTCATATGCTTCAGACATGAAAAAGAGGTGGTTGGCTGCACAGCTTGAATCCTGTAATTTGATGTCTGAGATGTGTCTTTAGGGACTCCAAGGTGTGTTGCACAACTCCTAGAGAAAGAAATGATGGTGTGTTTCTCATTGTTTTGCGACAGGGGATTTTCAAGTTTGATTAGAATGTAAAAATGCTCTAAACGTTTGTACGTGTGAAGCTTGTAGATTCAGCTTGTTGCACCAACTTGCATTTCGCCTTGGATCTCTTGTAGTCGTTTTGATAGCTTCAAGTGGTCATGCAAAATGCAAAGATGCCTACTTAAAGCATACTCTTAAAAAAATTAATGTTCTTTAAAAAATTAATGTTCCTTTTTGGCAACTATGGTTCCATAAAGAACCTTTAACATCCATGGAACCTTTTCATTGCACACAAGGTTCTTTTAAGGACTGTTTACTGAAAGGTTAAAAATGGTTGTTCTATGACATTAAGTTGCTAAAAGGTGATTTTCGCAGTGATTGAAGATTTGGGTTCCCCAAGTCTTCATTGAAACCTTTAAAAGAACCTATAAAAGAACCTATAAAAGAACCTTTTTTTTTCTTAGTGTAAAGAATATTTTTCTATTACAGAGTACCTTCTGCGCAATTAAAAAAATAAAGATTCCAAAAGGGGGGTTTTGCAGCTATGTCATAAAATAACAATATTCGGTTCCCCAAAGACCCTTTCAGTGAAAAGTTCTTGAAAAAAACCCTGTCTTTTCTTTGTTTGAAGAACATTTGTGATCCTGGATGACAAAACCAGTCTTAAGTCGCTGGGATATATTTTTAACAATAGCCAAAAATACATTGTATGGGTCAAAATTATACATTTTTCTTTTATGCTAAAAATCATTAGGATATTAAGTAAAGATCATGTTCCATGAAGATATTCAGTGAATTTCCTACCATAAATATATCAAAGCTTAATTTTTGATCAGTAATATGCATGGCTAAGAACTTGATTTGGACTTTAAACTTTAAAGGTGATTTTCTCAGTATTTTGATTTTATTGCACCCTCAGATTCCAGATTTTCAAATAGTTGTATCTCGGCCAAATATTGTCTGATCCTAACAAACGTCTCGGTTACGTATGTAACCCTCGTTCCCTGAAGAAGGGAACGGAGACGTCACGTCGGTGACCGACGAATTGGGATCTCGCTTAGAGAGACCAATCCCCTACGAGAGTATCTAAACGAGCCAATGCACATTGGCATGCGATTATTGCATCCAGCTGCCGCTAATCACAGCGTGAGTATAATTAGGCAGCGGGTGCAGCGCATATTCAGGTTTTCGCTGAGGAGCCGAGCCGGTGACCCGGCCGCTCAGCGGTGGTACAGCAGCCGTGGCGACGGGACGTGACGTCTCCGTTCCCTTCTTCAGGGAACGAGGGTTACATACGTAACCGAGACGTTCCCTATCAGTCGGTCACTCCGAGTCACGTCGGTGACCGACGAATTGGGATCCCTACCAAAAGGCCACGGGTACTGCCCCTTCCAGTGTCCTGTGGAAGCCTCCTGAGCCCCTATTTTTTGGCGCAGGTCAGGGCTACCGCAGAAGACCAGCTACTGCTGCCATGGCACTACCCACTCAGTAAGACTGGATAACACTGGGAAAACGTACCCATTCCAGTTGGAACCGGACGCTACGGAAGCTCGCCCTTCCCGTAGGAGGTTCGGAGCAATTACGCATATGATCAACCTTAGGCGCATATGGAGGATTAGAGGAATTTGTACCTCATGGAGATTGGCAGAAGACCTGCCGGGGAAACACGGGCTCTCAGGCTATACCGTGGACTATACACATATGGGGTCCAAAAAAGGCCTTTCATATGGAACCCAGCCCTCTACCGGTTCTCATGGATTCAGCGAGTGAGGGCCTGGCGTCAGATGCTCCGCCACATCTGACTGCCGAGGGGACGGAGGAACTCGACAGGGTCTACAGTACGGACTCTCTGGAGCAGTTTTAGCAAGCCGACCCGAAAACGGGACCTCTCAGTGCTTCTACCCGTTTGAGGTGAGAACACAGGAGGAAACCGGTTCCACACGAAGGCTATAGAACCTAGCGAACGTGTTAGGGGTCGCCCAGCCCGCAGCTCTACAAATATCTGCCAGCGAGGCGCCACGAGCCAACGCCCAGGAGGATGCAACAGAGCTCTCAACCTGAACGGGCAGGGCACACCCTGTACCTGATAAGCCAGGGTGATGGCGTCCACTATTCAGTGGGCCATCCTCTGCTTGGAGACGGCCTTCCCCTTCTGCCGGCCTCCGTGACAGACAAAGAGCTGGTCTGAGGTCCTGAAGCTTTGTGTCCTGTCAACGTAGCATCTCCGCGCTTGGACGGGACAAAGCAAGCAAGGGCTGGGTCTGCCTCCTCCGAGGGCAGCGCTTGCAGGCTCACCACCTGGTCCCTGAAGGGAGTAGTGGGAACCTTGGGCACGTAGCCAGGCCGGGGCCTCAGGATTACCTGGGAGTCAGCCGGCCCAAACTCTAGGCACGAATCGTCGACCGAAAATGCGTGCAGGTCCCCTACCCTCTTGATGGAGGCCAATGCAAGCAGGAGCAGAGTCTTCATTGAAATAAACTGCAGCTCAACCGACTGCAAAGGCTCAAATGGGGCCTGCTGTAGTGCTTTCAGCACTAGAGACAGGTCCCAAGAGGGTATAGAGGGGGGCCGTGGAGGATTTAACCTTCTTGCCCCCCTAAGGAACCTGATGACCAAGTCATGCTTACCCACCGACTTCCCTTCCACGGGGTCATGGTTGGCAGCAATCGCAGCCACATAGACTTTAAGGGTGGAGGGAGACAGCCTTAGCTCCAACCCCTGCTGCAAAAAGGAAAGCACGACTCTGATCGGGCACTTTCGGGGGTCTTCTCGGTGAGAAGAACACCACTCGACGAACAGGTTCCATTTCAAGACGTAGGCCTGTCTCGTGGACGGCGCTCTAGCCGAAGTGATGGTGTCAACTACCCCTTGGGGTAGGTCACCTAGAACCTCCGCGTCCCGTCCAGGGACCAGACATGAAGTTTCCAGCTTCTTAGGTCTGGACGCGGGTGCAAAAAGGTGCCCCGTCTCTGAGTCAGTAGATCCTTCCTCAGAGGAATCTGTCAGGGAGGGGCTGTCACGAGGAGCATCAGTTCTGAGAACCAAGTCCGAGTGGGCCAGTACGGCGCCACGAGCAGGACCTGCTGCTCGCCCCCCCTGATCTTGCATAGTATCTGTTTTTGCGAGAAGGCTCACTGGGGGAGACGCACACTTGCGAAGGCCCCGCGGCCAGCTGAGCTGGACCGTCTGGGGATGGAGTCTCCATTCTCCGGGGAGCGCAGCTCGTGACAGCTCGTCGGCTGCCCGGTTGAGCAAGCCCGGAATATGAATGGCACGAAGCGACCTCAGATGCTTCTGACTCCAGAGGAGGAGGTGGCGGGCGAGTTGCGACATGCGACGGGAGCGCAGACCACCTTGTCGGTTGATGTACGCAACGGTCGCAGTGTTGTCCGTGCGGACCAGTACGTGTTTGCCTCGTAAACGCCTTCTGAGACGGACCAAGGCCAGACGTACCGCTAGCAACTCTAGGCAATTGATGTGCCAGTGCAGTTGGGGGCCCGTCCAAACCCCCGACACCGCAAGCCCGTCGAACGTGGCACCTCAGCCGGTGGTGGAGGCATCCGTGAAAAATCACAGCATGCCTGGAGACCTGTTCCAGGGGCACTCCTGCCCGCAGAAACGAAAGGTCTGACCACGGGGTGAGGGTTCGGCGGCAGGCCGGTGTGACTTGGACCCGGTGAGTGCCGCGCTGCCACGCCCACCTCGGGACTCGGCCATGGAGCCAGTGTTGAAGCGGCCTCATATGAAGCAGCCCCAGCGGCGTGACTGCCGCTGCAGCTGTCATATGCCCCAGGAGCCTCTGAAATTGTTTCAGTGGGGCCGCTGTCCTGCTCTTGAACGCATTCAAGCAGTTCAACACCGACTGAGCACGTTCCTACGTGAGGCGTGCTGTCTGACTGACCGAATCCAACTCCATACCGAGAAAAGAGATCCTCTGCGTCGGGGAGAGTTTGCTCTTTTCCCAGTTGACCTGAAGGCCCAACTGGCTGAGGTGTGACACCAAATCCCTGTGTTCGCACAACTGGTCCTGAGACTGAGCCAGTATAGGCCAGTCGTTGAGGTAGTTGAAAATGCGAACGCCCTGTTCTCTCATGGGAACAAGGGCTGCCTCCGCAACTTTCGTGAAGACACGGGGTAACAGGGACAGCCCGAAGGGCAGGACCTTGTACTGATATGCCCGTCCTTCAACGCAAACTGCAGGAATGGCCTGTGGCACGGAAGGAATCGACACATGGACGTACACGTCCTTCAGGTCGACCGCTGCAAACCAATCTCGGGGACGGATGCACCCAAAGATGCGTTTCTGCGTGAGCGTCTTGAACGAAAGCCTGTGAAGGGCCCAGTTCCAGACACGCAGATCCAAGATTGGTCGTAACCCACCGCTTTCTTGGGCACAATGAAGTAAGGGTTGCAAGCCCTGTCTTCATATCGGCTGGAGGGACCGGCTCCATCGCGTCCTCCGCCAGTAGGACAGCGATCTCTCCACACAAAACATGAGCATCAGCTGCCTTCACTGCTGTGAGGTGGATGCCCCTGAACTTGGGAGGAAACTGAACCGCATAGCCGAGTCAGATGGTCCACTGGAGCCAGCAAGACGGGCTGGGTAGACAGGCACCCAGACACCGTACAAGCGGAGCAGCGGGACCACCGACGTACCCGCGGTGGGGCAGCGAGGTGGAACACAGGAACACGGCCCGTGGCGGACCAAGGGGTCTGAGTGTGCGGTGCGTGCTTACCTGGTTCCGAGGTTTGGCAGAGGGTGCGTGAGTAGGGCCTTTGATGACGCTCTCGAACCGCCCACTGCTGCCAGCTGGCGAAGAGGAGGATGAGCGCGGTCCGGAGTTGGTCCGTCCGCGACTCTCCATGCCCTCTTGGGACCCAGGGCAGAGACAACCGCTTCTTGTCGAGATTTTTGAAATAGGAGAATCTCCACCCGGCCCTCCACCGGGGGAGGGGGAGGCGCATCCGCCACCTCCCAAAGCAGTCCTCTCTCTCTCTCTCTGGGTCGCCCGTCCTGTGCCTCTTGCTCTTCCGCTCACCGCCAGGTTTGACGGGGGCCAGGACGGGCGGGGCGGCCTGCCTACGCCCAGCTCAACGGCACCGCTTCTGGAAGCTGCTGCGGATGCGGTGCGGGAGCAGGGACGGACGCAGGGGCCGCCCTCGGCGACAAGCAGGCTGGGGCGCTGCAGCCGGCGGACGGGTGGAGGCAGCAGCTGCCCGCCGGGGCAGGAGGTGTTGGATCGCCTCAACCTGCTCGTGAGCAGCCGAGAACTGCTGGGCCATGTTCTCGACTGCGTCGCCGCAGAGGCCAGTCTGGGACACAGGGCCCTTGAGGAACCGATACTTTGTCGGTGTCCCCATGTCGACCAGACACAGCCAGGGGTGAACGTCCTGGACCACAAGTGTGGACATCGCACGACCCAGAGACCGCGTCACCTTCGTCGCTCGTAGCGCGAGGCCCGAGGTACAAGCTCTCAGAGCTTCCGGATCGTAACCACCCCCGTGCATGTCCTCAGTGCCTTTAGCCTGAGGACCCTGCAGTAACGCCGTAGCGAAAGGTGGAGGCAGCTTCCCCACAGGCCATATAAGCCCCGCCGGACAGACCAGACGAGTACCTACAGGCCCGGAAGGGGAGGCACGGTTCGCCCCGCCGAGTGGAGACGGTATTAGGACACAACTGCATCGCAACCGACTGCTCCACCGGGGGGACCCCCGTATACCCCCTAGCTGCGCCACCGAGGGTGGTGAGGGGGAGGAGCTAGCAGGGCGGTTTCTGGCAGTAAAAGGTGCCGTCCACGACCTGGTAAGCTCCCCATGCACCTCCGGGAGAGAGGCACTAGGGCAGGGCGCTGAGAACCAGCGCAAACTACCCCGAGAAACCAGTCGTCCAACCTCGAGGGCTCGGGACACGGTGGGATCTCCACTCGAGCCCTACCCTCTCAGTGGCCCGGGAAAGCATAGCCGTGATTTCTAGATCCGACTCAGGCACTGCTACTGCCGGAGCAGCAGCAGCCGAATCTTCTTGCCCAGAAATCTCCAGCTCACCCTCCGATGCAGCAGTCGACGTCTGGTGACCGGGAGGAGCGCCAGGGTAACTGCTGGTGCTCCCCTTGTAGAGGGCCCAGCACGCTCCACTGACAGCTCAACTGGTTTTGGAGCGCAAGAGGGGCGATGGTCCCTCAAGGGTTGGTTCCCTGGAGGGTTTGCCACCATGCCACCGCCTGAAATGGTCCCCGTCTGTCTGCAGCCAGAACGAGGGCCAAATCAAGGCAGGGGCAACAGAGCTCCGTCCCTTTGTCGAGGTATCGGAGCCTGGCCCGCAACTCCAAGATGATCACCTTCCCATGAGAAGATGCCTCATCCACGAACGCCACCTCAGCATGCTTACTGCCCAGGCATGTGAGGCAGTGATCATGACCATCACGCGGCCCCAGGTAACGACCGCATCCAGAAACGCACGGGTGACACGTTGTCTGAAGCAAGACCCAACTCGTCTTTACAAAGACGCAACGTCAAGTTTGCCAGATGCAACGTCGTCTTTAAAAAGACGCACCCGTGAATGCTCTTTTAGAGAAATCACTCTTTCAGTGTGCTGAAGCGCACAGGGGAGATGGCCACTTGCAACACAATCAGGGGGTAGTGCAGCCTGATGTGTGCAACCCACTCAACACAGGAAGAACCACCGCCGCTGAAGCGCCGTACCGCCAGCACGAGAGTCTCCCAAAGAGCGTGCTTAACTCGTTGAATTCACTCGTCAGCAGAGATCAGGAGCAGAACAATGTAACCGCTCGGCTCCGAAGCGAAAAGCTGAATATGCGCTGCACCCGCTGCCTAATTATACTCACGCTGTGATTAGCGGCAGCTGGATGCAATAATCGCATGCCAATGTGCATTGGCTCGTTTAGATACTCTCGTAGGGGATTGGTCTCTCTAAGCGAGATCCCAATTCGTCGGTCACCGACGTGACTCGGAGTGACCGACTGATAGGGAACCATACATCAATGGACAGCTTATTTATTCAGCTTTCAGATGCTGTATAAATCTCAATTTCGAAAAATGGACACTTATGACTGGTTTTGTGGTCCAGGGTCACATTTTAAAACTCTAAAGAACTTTTTTTACACTATAAAAAAAGCTTTTATGCAATGGAAAGGTTCTATGGATGTTAGGTTCTTCATGGAACCAAAGATGCAAATAAAGAACCTTTATTTTTAAAGAGTGCAGCATGCTTAGCATTGAGCTGTAATTTAATAGTTAGTAGTTAAGGCTGTTAAATGATTCTTAATGTGAGTTTCAATCAAAATAAGTAAATAGAGAGATATGTGTTGATGTGTTATGTTCTGCTAGGTGGGTTCTGGAAATGTTTTTGCTATATACATTTTGGAGGTGACCATGATGGCGAATGATGAGGATTTTTATAGTTCTAAGTGCATCTTTTGTTTAGTCTCCTCTTTGTTCAGTGTTGAAGAAAAAATATGAAAGCATTTTAATCTAATGAATGAACAGTTTTACCCATTATTGTTGGGTAGAACCATTTTTGGAGGCCAACACCTGGAAATGAGTTCGCATTTAGTGCTTTTGGTTCTATTGTTCTGCAGTCAATAGGTTTTTTTAATGGATTTTGGTTGAATGGCTGAAATAAGGTGAACACAACATATTTTAACTTGTTTTGCCACATAAAATGCATCAGTAACTTGTCATTTTTTTACATGCTTTAAAAAAAATTGGTTGCTAAGTGGCTAAATGTCATCTTGCCAAACTCATCTACTCACTAGTCGCTTTTACAGCCTCGTGTTTATAATCATGCTCTTGCAAACTTTAAGGGAAAATGTCTTTTAAATGAAGACTTTAAGAGTTGTTGGAAGCTTCATGGTGGTGACACCGAAGTCAAGCAACCAGTTTGTTTATAGCCTACATTTAGCTTTTTACCACTGGTGAGTTCATTTGTGAAGATTATCTTAATGTGTGAAAGTTATACGCTTGTTGCTCATAGTGCTCATCTTCATAGTCTTTTTTCAGCTTTTTGTTCAAAATGTTATTTATTTATTTATGAAACTTTCCCACATTCAAGTGTTTAAAAAAGAATGCATGAAGCTAGAATAAAATATTTCTGTTTACAAGCAGATACTCTCCTTTCTTTTGATGTTTTGTATGTTCAGATATTATATAACAACATATATGCAAATTAATACCTAATATGGACATAGTAGTATATTTAACGTATGATGTAAAGTTCTTTTTTAACAACAGGCTGGAAGTCTGTTTTTGGTGGCCAAGAGTAAGTAATTGTTCACAAGATGAATCCGGCCATTGACAAATTCCCTCCTGAGAGCTTTACAGAAATCTTATGAAACCCTTCCATTTCCTTGAATTAGTGTGATGCAATTGCATGACAGAGGGCATTGTGGGTCAATAAAAGAAGACGACTTGCACTCATCCTATAATCAGCACAAGCCATCTCTGGACAGATAAGCCCATGCACTCCGCAGCAAAGTGCTTCCCAGGAAATATGATTAGATACAAGCCCGTGTCGCTCACAGCGGAGAGGTTGCTTTATTTGAGGTCTTATATAATGCTGTACGCTCGTCAGCTGTGAAGAAGAGGGCGTTAATAACGGGAATGAGATGCAGGAACAAGACAAAAGAAGCTAATGAAATATAAGACTAGCTGCTGGGTGCATTTTTCATGGGCGAATCCCTTTGTTTCTCTTGCTGGGGGATTTTTATGTAAAAAGTGCAATTAGGTAGGCGTCATAACTCTCTAGATTAGTAATTACTGCCTCATTTCTCCAGAGGACTTGGAAATTAAAGGGGGAGGGGGTCTTTTGTTTTGCTACATTTTGCCTAAAGCTACTGAAACTCTTTCTAAGCTTTTCATCTGAGCCAATGGCAAAATACAGTATGCTATTTTAAGTCTCATACGACTGTTTTGGGTTGTTTATTTAAATAAAGGTTTAGCTGTGCGCAGAGACTGTTGTAATACAAATGCATGTGTTATTGTTTTAAATGAGTATACTGGAGCATTTACGATATCCTAATGGCGAGATTTCATTATACAGAGTGGAATTTAAAACATCGGTACTCAAGCAGTTGTAATTGCAGGGATGTTTCACAAGTCTTATCAAGCTCTCTTCAGGATCAAGCATGATGTGCTACCAGTTTAATAGGTGTGACCGTATATATGTATGTTATGTTTCTTACATTACTCTTGCTTATCTTAATCCAAAACTATTTACAACTGAGATTAATACAAGCAGATTATTTATACAGATTTATTGCAGTTCAGAAAGTTTTGGAATATTAATTAGCACATAATTATTTTCAATCCTTTTCTCTGTCATACCGAATGCCAGGCATTGAAGGACTGCATATTATGTATAGATTTAACATGTTGCACTTTTGTGTTTTCGGAGCTTGACAGACATTGATCACAATCCACTATCAGTGTATGATAAAGAGCAGCTTTTGTGTGTGGAAGAAAAAACGTGCTTGGATCGACATAGGGGTGAGTACATTTTTATTTTTTAGTCATTTTTACTTTTTTATTAATGAACACTGCTTTGGAAAGATACACTAAAAACAGTAATGTTGTGAAATATTATTAAAAATGTCAAATAACTTTTTTAATTTGAATATATTTTAAAATATAATTTATTCCTGTGATGCACAGCTGAATTTTCGGCATCATTACTCTAGTCTTCAGTGTCACATGATCCTTCAGAAATCATTCTAATATGCTGATTTGCTACTCGAGAAACATTTATTATTACTATCAATTTTGAAAACAGTTGTGCTGCTTCATATTTTTTGGAAACCATGATGCATTTTTTCCAAACTTCAGATTTCTGAACAGTAGTGTGTGTGTGTGTTGAGGAAAAATGCTAAACAAATAATTGCCATTTTTTGATAATTAGCTTGATGTATTATAAAAGTATATATATATATATATATATGCACAAATCCTGTGCTAATGCTGAGCTGGGACACAATCCCCTGCTCAAACTCATGACAGAAGTCAGTGTGTTTGATATCTCATCCTAAACGCTCATATTAATCTCCTTCACAATGACATGATGCTGATTAGCAGTCAGATAAAAGCCTGAGCTCCAGTAATGACTTTCATCCCAACACACACTGATTACATTAACTGATTGTTACAGGATAATGTAGAGATTACGGAGTTACTATATAAAGTCAACTGTTCTTAGTTTTGTTTTTTGCAATATGAGCATTATACTAGAAAGGCGCCCAGATCAGTGCAGATCATTTCTTGGTTCATTGCCTCTCAGATGTGCTATAATGTGCTGGCTTTTTACCTCTTTAATTTATTGTGGTAATTAGTGCTGTTTGCTAAAGTATCACTGTTATTATTGCTCATTATTACTGTTAGTAATTTGAACAAACCACTTGCCCTAAATATAATCATTTCAGGGTGTAACTTACCCTGCACTTTATACTGAACTACATTTATATATGGGACAAGATATATATCAGTGATACGAATGACATCACAATTTTTCTACAGAAAATGTGACAATGGCTTGATTATTTGCATATGTAAATGAGCTGTGATGAATGCTGGGGCAGTACATTGCTGAGCAGTAATAGACAACTGATGATCTAACACAATACAGACAGAGAAACAGAGATAAAGCAAATATCTGCTCATGAGACAGGCAGGCTGTGGAAGTGTCGGGACAGTAGGTTTGTTGGTGTGTGTGTGTGCTTGCCCTTCACACCTCTAGCTGTCTGCACATCAAACGTAGGCCTGTGTGTGTCTGCGTGTCCCGTCGTCTGCTTCCTCTCACTGCTATGTCTGTGGCTCTCATCACAGCAGCACCACCACACATTCATTAACCCATGCAAATAAGAGCTACACCTGACAGACTCACTTGTGTGGAATCTTAATTCTCATACAGAACAAAAATTTTTTTTAAAAGATAATTGCAACTTTTAATCTTATTACAAATTCAGAACTTTGCAATAAAAAGTTGCAATTACGCTTTTTTATATCACAATAAGAACTTTTTTTTTTCTCACAATTGCGAGTTTATATTTCAAAATTCTGAGTTTATGTGCCACAATTCTGATAATAAATAAATTAAGGGGGAAAAGTCAGAACTGTGAGATATAAACTCACAATTAAATATATAAACTATATTAAACTAAAATGATAAATAAATAAATAAATGAAAATCTGAATTGTGAGACGAAAAGCACAGAAGATAATTAGGGCCAAGCAATAATAATAATAATAATAAAAAACACCTTGAGATTAACATGTTGTCATTATAATCCGAGATTAAACTCGTATTAGCAAATTAAATTTTGAGTCGTTGTGTTTCGAGAATAAACTAATTAAATTACGAGAGAAAAAAAATTGTGTTCCGAGAAAAACTGGCTTTTACTTTAGGAACGTTGATGGCTGTATACGTCTTCATCCATAGAATGAAACGACTGTAAAGGTAATTGCATAGTGAGTCTGACATTTTCATAGGCGTTTTTTCGTATTCGTCATCCTTTCCTATTAAAATGCTTGCTATGGTTGCGAAAAAAACACAGAAAATTGAACCTGATCTGAATTTTTTTATGATGGACGAAAGTTTCAGAGGCAGTATGTAAAAGTGATTGACACAACGTGAGGTCGTATTTATTTTTTAACGTGTGAAAGTTTCGGACTAAAATTTCAGATTCAGTGTGCAAAGACCTAATGATTTTAGAGAAAATAGCAATAGCTGTTTATGCTATAAGTGCAAATAGCCATAGATGCTATTTACACTAAGTGAAAATAGTGATATATTCTATTTACACTGTGACAACGGATCATTCACATATGCAAATAATTAATTATAAAACATTGCATTTTTTAGCAATATGCTATCTACGCTAAGTGAAAATAGCGATTCTTTTTACATTATGTAAAAGCAGATCTTTGCAATAAGATCCTTTTTTATCTCACAATTCTGACCCTTTTTTTAGTATTGCAATTACAAGTTTATATCTCTTAATTCTTTCTTTTCTTCTCAGAATCACAAACTTTAAGAAGATTAATATACTGGTTAAAAATGAAATGTCTTATTGTAAGCTTAAATTGTGATGGTTCCTAAGAAAAATGACAATTGGGTAACTGGCCCATTTTGCCTGAACACTGTTGTGTTGATGTACACATTTGATATTTAAATGGTTAACATTTTAAATCCTATAAAACCTGACTTTACACGAAAACAGCACTTAGGGAAATTGAGCATTATGTGCAGAGACACTTTAATGCTGCTCTTGATTTGTGAAAAGCTGCTCAATATAGCTGATTTCACCCCATTACTTAGCTGAAAATGAACTTATGAATAAAAGGACACTATTGGTTCTATGAATGCAAATAAATCTCTTTGGTTAATAAAGTAACATTTAATGGACTGAAATCCATCATAGCAGCTGTTTTTATTCAAACCATTAACCCTTTGTGTCCTCGTCCGCCTGCTACATCATTGCTTAATGACACAGAAGATGGACAATCTTCATTAATCACGTGAAGCCCTGACTGAGCTTTCCTCTGATCAATTTCTAGCCCTTGGTGTCATTTAGAAGCAATACAATTTTTCTGTTATGCTTTCATAACATCTGTAACACTGAGGACAGGAAAGGTTAACAGCTGGCTCAATTCGCCAGGGTTTATGGCAGGACACTGCATCACTTTTGTAGAGGCCCGGAGAAGGTGAAGACATTAATGGATATTAAAATTGGTACACAACTAAAATTAAATTATGGGCTAATTAAAAAAAAAAAGTTAAATTAATAACTTGTTTTTATCAATTTATGGACATTTGTGACCACAAAACAAATCATATAGGTCAGGTTTTGAATAAATAAGTTTTCCATTGATGTATGGTTTGTTAGGATCGGACAATATTTGGCTGAGATACAACTATTTGTAAAAATCACCTGTCCAAATGAGGTCCTTTGCAATGCATATTACTAATCAAAAATTAAGTTTTGATATATTTGCGGTAGAATATTTACAAAATATCTTCATGGAACGTGATCTTTATTTAATATCCTAATGATATTTGGTATAGTAGAAAAATCGATATAAACTAAATATTTTTGACCCATACAATGTATTTTTGGCTATTGCTACAAATATACCCCGGTGACTTAAGACTGGTTTTGTGCTCCAGGGTCACATTTTTATTTACACACAAATCAGAAATTTGTTTTGCTGCTTGAGTTTCTTGAATAAACCCATTCTTATCAAATCAGAAAAAGTCGCAAGCTAGTGAACAACAACAACAATCTATATAATCATCTTCATTGTTTTGGATGAAAATACATTACATTTATATTTATATTTATAAAACACAAGTAAATATAATTAATGATTAAGTTAAAATGAACACATGAATTGATATTAGAGCTGACAGCTGGTACCAGGATGTATTTACTGATAATACATCTTCATGTCATCTCCAGTAACTGAAGCATAAAAATCTCTGCTCTGCCTCACTAATTAAAGGACACAAACTTCTAGTGTTAATAAGGCTCTCGCTGCGTTTGTTAGTATGTAAGGAAGAGAAAGCACAAATGCCGTCTGATCATCCCGCTTCATGTCACTAGTACTCTTGAAGGAAGATGAATAATTCAGCTCTGATAATTAGTTTACTGAAATGACTTTTCCTGCTCCCATTTGAGGCTCCTGCTTTTTATTTACCTGTGAATTAGCCCCAAAAACAAAAGGTCACCTAATGGAAGTATTTACTTCAAATACTTAATCTCAGTGTCTCTTGTGAAACTTACAAAAGGTTTTGTTATTTACATCTCCTAAAATTAAAGGTTTCAAAAGGGGTTTTCACATGCATCGATTCTGTAGAAGAACCATTTTGGGTTCCTTAAATTTTTCAGCGAACAGTTCTTAAAAGAACCATGGGCCTCTTTTATAAAGCGTGTGTACGCTCAGATTTGATCTTAGGATATGCGTACACTTAAATCGCTTAAATATTTATAAAAACTGCCTTTGACGTGTAAAAGTGCTCAACGTCACGTCAGGGTCTGAGCAGACGTACACACTTTTTCTTGTAAGAGTACTGCAGGTTTTTGGAAATGTATGCTGTTCTTGCAGCTTGCTGTTCTAAATTAAAGGATTTGGATGATGACTGGAGATCTTTTATATGTTAATGACATTAATTTGGAGTCATTTACAAGACAGAGAGCTGAAACCATTCAGTTGAGCACAAGTTCAAGATCATTTGCGATTCACATCTCAAAGAGAGGCGTACGTGCGTTTTTTGGGCATACGTTCATTTTATGAATCACACATGTACACATATTTGAGAGATGATCGTAAGATCAAATTTAGGATGGTTTCTGCGCAACATTTTATAAACAAGGCCCCTTTTTTTGTGAGTTTATATCTAACAATTCTGAGAAAAAAATAGAGAAAACTGCAAGGAAAAAAGTGAATTATGAGATATTCACTCAATTGCGCAAAAGGGGAAGTCGTGGCCTAATGGTTAGAGAGTCGGACTTGTAATCCAAAGGTTGCGGGTTCGAGTCTCCGGCCGGCAGGGTATGTAGGTGGGGGGAGTGAATGTCCAGCGCTCTCTCCACCCTCAATACCACGACTGAGGTGCCCTTGAGCAAGGCACCGAACCCCCAACTGCTCCCCGGGCGCCGCAGCATAAATGGCTGCCCACTGCTCCGGGTGTGTGTTCACTGTGTGTGTGTGTTCACTGCTGTGTGTGTGCACGTTGGATGGGTTAAATGCAGAGCACGAATTCCGAGTATGGGTCACCATACTTGGCTGAATGTCACTTCACTCACTCACTCAAAACACGTGAAATAGTTGTGAAATAAGGTCAATTACCTTATTTATTTTTATTCCAAGGCAGAAAAAGGTTTCAGTATATCATTTTGGTTATTCAAGATTCATATATTTGTATATTATATATTCAAATATATTAGTATTTTTGCCAATCACTTTTAATCAATATTTTGCCTTCATTTCAGTGATGCTGTTTTGATTAGTTTGAGATGGATTTAATGCTTGTGCAGAAAATCTTTCTCCTAATTTGGTGTTCCCAGTCCAAAAATGGCTGGCCTTTTAAAGTAGCATGTAAATCACCAAAACTTAGATTCAATCTGTTTGTTACCTTGTTTTCTTTAGATAGCACATGTTTTGTGTTTCTTTTTGGAACTGATTGGTTATAGGTCTTATTGCTAATTCAATAACTTTTTTCCACTGTAAAGAACTTTTTGTGCAATGGAAAGGTTTCATATAGGATAACAGTTCTACACAGAACCAAAGATTCCAAAAAAGAACCTTTATTTTTGAGAGTGTACATAATGCTGGTGTAGTATGATGTAATTAAGAATGTTCTAGATTTGGTTCCATTTCAGTTATGATGCTGCCTCAAAATGTAGGGTGTTTTTGCAGTGACACCATATGAACCATTTTTGGATTCCCCAAAGTTCAACTGTCGGTGAACAATACTTTTGAAAGAACCATACTTTCTAAGTGTGAAGAACATTTCCCACAAAAGAACCTTTTGTGGGATGGAAAGGTTCCATAGATGGAACCATCAATGCAAAAGAACCTTTATTTTTGAACTCTTGAGAAGTTCCATGTTAATGTTCTCTTCAGCTGTGGCAAATGCTTCTCAATCTCAATACCTTCAAGTAGTCAGCTGTCTCAGATATCCCCTCCATCACCCCCGTTTTCTCCTCCAACACTGATCCCACCTTCCCCCTTTCCTCTCTGCATTAAAACACACCAGTGGTTTCTCCTTTGATGTGATGGTGCTATTTGCTTGACAATAGCCGCTCATCCTGAGCCATCTCTTGTGTTTATGGCTCTTTGTGTGAAATCCAGCAAACTCCTACAGATCAGCCCCCCGCTCGAGTCTTCATTCACAAGCTCTCAGAATCACCCTGTTTGTACGTTCTTAACCTGAGAAGGGTGAAGTATGAATTGATCTCTCTGTTTGTTGTTTCTGAAAATGGCTCACAACTGTAATAAAACCTCTGTAAACATAGGCTTACAAATAAAAATGCTCATGCCTTAAGGCCTATAAATGCTGTAAGGTGAATGCAATGGTTATTGTGCAATTATAATTACAATTACATTTCTCACTGGTGTTGCCATGTGGTTGCTAAGCTGTTATGAGTGGTTTGTGCTTTCTGGTGGTTACTTTTGCACCCAAAACATCAAACTCCCACACTCTTAAAGGGGTCATATGATGTTGCTAAAAAGAACATTATTTTGTGTATTTGGCGTAATGCAAGGCGTTTACGTGGTTTGAGGTTCAAAAAACACATTATTTTCCACATACTGTACATTATTGCTGCTCCTCTGCCCCACCATTCTGAAACGCGCCGATTTTTAGAAAACTCATCGTTCTGAGAAGCGAGGCGTGCTCTAATTGGCCAGCTATCCAGTGCGTTGTGATTGTTACGAACGGAAATGTTACGCCCTTACCATAATGCGCTGCTGTGTCCCGGCGCGATGAGACAAAAACAATAAAACCCACTATAAATGAGGCATTTGTTGCGCCGTGTAAACATTACCATGTCTGCATTTGTGATCGTAGAAACGGCAAACAAGCACTACTCTACACTGCTCAAAACTCGCATTTGAATAGTCAGTAGCAAATTCTTTAAATATCGAAACGTACTTACAGGCTGTGAGTCAGAAGCGCCAGACTGTCTTTGCAAAGTTGCAATTGCCCCACTTTATAGAAAGTCTTTGTGCAAGCCAGCATTGTTGGCTACACTTCCAGGTTCAGGAAATAGTCCTCTGTAAAATGCGCTGCACACACTCTAATATTTGTGTTTTACTGTTCTGGAACAGTGTTGTAAATACAACTTAACCAATGATTTTTACTTGTGTACTCATTTGGAAGGCCAAACAAAGTGGTTTCACTTTTACAATGAAACACATCGTCTCCACGACATGGCGGCGGCAACAACAACACTACTACAGCCAGAATAATACTTCCGGCTTTTTTCATTGCATATACGTTTGGGCGGTGTTATGCAAATCTTCCCACACTGTGACTAAAGCCCTATTCGGACGGGTTCGGATGAATGCGCCATCTCAGTAATCATTACAGACAATGTCAGTAAAGATTACGGCGACTTTTACCTTCTGTAAAAAGGTCCGGAGAAATTACCTCAGGTAATACTAATCGCGTGCTAATAGACCAGCTGTAAAAATCGATGTAAATATTCTGTCATTTCCATTCATTTTCTGCGGTTTTTCAAATATGGAGGCGCTTGAAGAAGCTTTCAGTTGCGTTTTAGGCAGAGGGACAAGTCAGTGGCAAACCTCAATTCTTTTCAACATAAAACGATGCAGGATTAGTAAAACAATACCAGCTACGCTCTCTGACCGCGAGTTCATATCAAACACAGCAGTTTTACATAGTCACGCCTTCTGTCAATCACTCAGAGCATCACTTGTCTTGTCTAAACCACCTCAAGCATTTTTACCGTTACAGACGATGAAGAGCACTTACATTCAGGAAGTAACATAAAATGCACGTGACGACAGGCAGGAGACGGCGGTGTGTAAATCGAGTTACCCCTCCCACTTCTGATAGTTTTACTGAGATTTCTAATCCCGTGCAAATTGGCCATTAATATTACAGATGTCCTGTGGTAAAATCTACCCCTGTAAAACTAATCGTCCGAATAGGGCTATAGACATCTGGGGGCGTGTTTGAATGAGGTGTTTTAGGAAGGTGTGGCAGTCTTAACTTTTATAAAGAAAATCTCTTTGGGTTTGAGACTTTAATCTTTGCAACTTTACAGATCTTATATATGCACAAACAGCTTGTAACTCTTCAAAGACAAAGGAAAACATGAAATTGCATCATATGATTTTTTTTAAGCAATGCCATAGAACCACCATGTTTTGCTCCCCAAGAACACTCAGGGAACATTTCTTAAAAGATGTTTTCTTAGTATCAAGAACATTTTTCCAAATCTAACCTTTATTCTTGTCATGAATATTTTGTGGAACAAAAAGGTTTTTAAAGGTTCTTCATGAAACGTTTAGATGCCAATAAAAAACGTTGGTTTTTATGAGTGTGTAAACCATTAGTGATAATACCATTATGACTTCTACCCTTATAAATGTACCGTATGAATGGTTTTCCTAACTTTAAGGGGTTTGTTGAAATTGGGCACTGGATTCTGAAGTGGCTTATTCCCTTCTTTTGCATAAACTTATGTCATTTTTCTTTTTTTTATTGGCTGCTGGCAAAAACTAGGTGTAATTGCTTTGAAACATTTCAAGAAGCTGCATTCAAGTTTAATACTGTAGCGATAATGACATACAAAACTCTTCCTTTTTGATTATTAGCCAGGTGACAAACTGAATCATGATTTTAATAAATGTATAAACCATACTATGAATTTTTATGAACCATCTATGCAGCAATTAATGTGAGAATTATGTCTGGATGTGATGAAGATCTAAAATATGACATACTGGAACATTCTGGAAGAAGAATGATGTAAAATATTGTAAAACATAATTGTGTTTGGATTGCTTAATGGCTCCATATTTTTTTAATTAATTACTGTTTATCATAAGCCAGTAACAATAAGAAAGCTGCTGCATATGAACCACTACAGTGTTGGTTCAAATAACTCAAAAGAATCATTGAATCATTTCATGGAACCTTTCATTGAAATTAATGAACGAACCAATTCGCTAAAATGAATCCGAATTCCAATACTTAATATAAGTGAGTGGTTATTTTAGGTGAGCAGTTTATTACTTAATTTGCACAAAAAAGTAGGTTGTTACTGTGAAAACACCTGATCTGAAAAATATAGTTATTAGTATTTCTAATGAGTGTTTTTTTAGTTAGTCCCCAATTCCTTGTGTCAAAGCTGTATTTGAGTTACATATACTTCCTGCATGTGTTTATTACATACTTGCACTCAACACTGATCCCGCTGCAACATGTGCTTATTGATTTTGCCCTTTTTTCTTTTACATAAGCCAGGCTGACTTGCAGCTCCAGGCAGACCGGCTGATGTAAATATAGATCGAAAAAGTTCCCTGCATCCGCGTCAGAGAAAGCGCACCATTGAGTCCTGACAACAACCTTTGCTGAGTTCTGCCTAGTGCACTTATAGAACTGACATCCATGGGTTCATAAACAATTGGTGCCAAGTTTGAAGTTGAGCTGAAGTTGGAGGCATGAAAGGTGACATTTGGTGAGCGCCAGCAGCGAGTTTTGAGCTCAGTGGAGGAGTTTGGAGAACTCAGGAGAACTTTAGAGAAGACGGAGGCCTTCAGCGGTGCAGGGCAGTGGAACTGCAGGGGATGGATGTTCATAACAGACTCTTCCTCATGCCTCCCGTGACTAATCCACTCTGTTCTCCACTCACTGAAACTTTACTTCTGTTGTGTTGACTCCACAGCTTGCCATAAACTGTGGCATATGCACCATGAAAAACAGAAATATTTTTTCTTTAACAACTGTATCACACTTATTATTTTATATATATCTTAGAGGTGTAGAGACTACTTAAAGCCTACTGTATCATATTTTATATGCAAATTTCTTAGGCCTCAAAAATGCCTAAGAATTTACTGATATAATTTTTTTTTGGTAATATTTTATATTGCTAGTAATATTTCAAGATGAACACTTACTGGAATGAAGCAATGTAGGTTTACTTGATTATCCATACATATTATTATTATTATTATAGAAAATGAGGAATGTTTATTTAAGATTTCATTCATCATTGAATTGCATGGCATTATACGTTTTGCCCCCAATAAAAAAACTACAGAGCCTCAATAATGCAACTTAGCATTTAAATATGATGTGACCCAAGTTTGATTCCCGTTTTGAGGTCCTTTGCCGATCCCACTTCCTCTCTCCTCCCAGTGCTTGCCTGTAGTCTTTCTCTGCTGTCCTATATATAAAAAATGCATAAAAAGCCCATAAAAATAAATAAAACCACATGAATATCAGCATATGCACCAAATTGCATATTTTTGCTCAGTTTGGGTCTCTGAATAAAACATAGACAGGCCTTAGACTGAGCCAGAATTAGGCCATAGTTCAATTAGGACATTTAAGTATTTTTTATGAACATGCCTTAGAAAAAAAAAACATTACTGGTGTGCATCTTAAGACAAAACAAAGGCACTGACATATTTTAAGATCAGTCAGTGCAAGTTTCTTTCATTTGAAACAGCTCAGATTTACATTTTAGTCTGGGACTAGTCTTAAGCCTTGTCTGTGAAACCGGGGGATTGTTTTCTGCATAAAACTGAAACTTAATTATTAGATCTATATTCTCCTATTTAACATGTGCTATACATTTCTGAGCCATCAAATATGACATTAAACAAAAACATGTAACATGCATTTTTCTTTTAATATACTGTCTAAAAAAAATTGCGCAAGTGGGTAGTTTGGCACTTTGTGTGAAAGACACAATACATCCCTATCAGGGCAAAATAATAAAAAAAAATGGGTTCCCTTTTAATTAATGAGTGTGAAAAATTAGGCCAGAAACAATTCAATTCCCATAAAAAAATATAAAAAAATAAAAAAACAAAATTGGCAAGAACAGAAAACTTAGATGTTTTGTCGGAAGTTTCCATCTTAAAAATATCTTATTTGGCTCCATTTGAAAGACTTTTTGAGCATTCTTGAAAATTAAGTGTTCTTCCACCATGGCCTATAAAATGAAAATTAATTTATTAAATATTGTGATATGGTCTGTAAATTATATAGTGTCGTTATTAATAAAATCCTATATTTCTAGAAATGTTCCATTTGTTGTGTATAAAATTAATGTAGCACCAAGACTTAGACTCATGGCAGTTAAATCAATGTCTCTGAATATTGTTGCATGTAAGAATTCTATATCCTTGTTCAAATGAATATTACAATTCTGCGTTCTCTTTGCACATGCACATGACTTTTCAGTCACAATTTGACTGCCACACAAGCTTGTCAGGTAAAGACAAACAGGCCAAAACTTTGCATTGATTTAGAGCGAACATCTGAAGAATGGATATAAACATGCTAAAACAGAGGAAAATCTTATGAGAAGCTGAAATATCAACTGAAGATCAGTGAAAAACACTTGGATGCTATATTCTCAGTCATAAACTCCTCCACTTGCCCACACACCTGTTAAAATGTCTAACGTTGAATTTTTTAACTGCTACTTTAAATGGCCTCACACCTGAGACTGAAATATCACAGTGAATGCTTCTGTTGTGCTGCCGGTGATGTTTTGCAGTCCAGTCCTCCAGCTGTTGTTGCAAGGCTCTAGTGTGAGAGCGAGCTAATGAGTTGACTGCCAGAGTGGTCTTGATCAATTATTAACGGCGCTCCAAGTATCAGTGTCATAACTTCACTCAGCTTCAGCTTCCGGTTCCTACCGAGCACATCTGCTGCCACATGACAGAGGAAAGACTAACCTTTCCTGTATTCCTCTCATATCACTCTCAACTTGCTTTCCCTTCCTTACTCTGTCCTTTGGCTTTTTACTTCCTGTCCCTTTCCTTACATTGCATTTGCATTTTTCTTTTCTTTCCTTTCTAGTGCCACCTTTCTCACGTAAGAGTTCATTTTTCCTTTCCTTCCCACACATCTCACTTCCTTTCTTTTCATTTCCAGCTTTACATCACTCCCTGTCATCTTTAATTTCCTTTTCTGCTCCTACAAATCACTCCCTTTCTTTTCTCGTCTTCCTCTCTTGTTACACTTCCATCGTCCTCTCACATCTCACTTCTTTTCCTTACCTTTCCTACTCACACATCACTTTCTTTCTTTGCTTCTTCTTTCCTGTTCTTCCTCTCATACCTCCCTTATTTCCCTTTCCCTTCCACACATTTCACTTTCTTTTCCAGTACTGTCTTGCTTTCCTCACATCACTTCCTCTTCTATACTCTTCTTGTTTCACTTCCTGCTTCACTTCCCTGTCTTCCTCATGTTTTACTTCCTTTAATTATCTTTCTTCCTCTTACAACGCACTTCTTTTCCTGTCTTACTCACTTAACACTTCCTTTTCCTTTACATGTCTTTGTCTCATGCATCTCTTCCTTTTCCGTTCCTTAAATCAGAGACTAGGCATTCCTAAAGGAGATCAGAGTGGCAAAGAGGAATTATTCTGACAAGCTCAGGAAAAAATTATCTTCCAGTGATCCTGCTTCAGTGTGGATAGGAATGAAGGATATCACCAGTTACAAGACACCATCCCCCAGTACTGTGGAGAATCAACACCTGGCAGACGACTTGAACAAGTTCTTTTGTCGTTTTGAAAGATCACCCCACACCCGCCCTGAACACCTCTCCACACAACCATTCACACCTCCAGCAACCACTCTCTCCCCCACACCTACGATTCAAATCAGCGAAGAAGATGTGTGCCAGGTCTTCAGGAAAAACAAAAGAAGGAAAGCACCAGGCCCAGATGGTGTGTCACCAGCCTGCCTAAAAATCTGTGCTGTCCAGCTGGCCCCCATCTTCACACGGATCTTCAACAGATCACTGGAGCTGTGTGAAGTCCCCTCATGCTTCAAACGCTCCACCATCATCCCCGTCCCAAAGAAACCCAAAATTACTGGACTTAATGACTATAGACCTGTGGACCTAACGTCTGTAGCCATAAAATCATTTGAAAGGCTGGTTTTGGCTTATCTGAAGGACATCACTGGACCCTTACTGGATCCCCTGCAGTTTGCCTACAGAGCAAACAGGTCTGTGGATGATGCAGTCAACATGGGACTGCATTTCATCCTGCAGCATCTGGACAGACCAGGGACTTATGTGAGGATCCTGTTTATGGACTTCAGCTCCGCTTTTAACACCATCACCATGGAAACCCTTCAGAATAAACTAACCCAGGTCTCCGTCCCCACCTCCGTCTGCCAGTGGATCAACAGCTTCCTGACAGACAGACAGCAGTTAGTAAAGCTTGGTAAATTCACATCCAGCACTCGAACCATCAGCACTGGAGCTCCTCAGGGTTGCGTTCTCTCCCCACTGCTCTTCTCCCTCTACACCAACGACTGCACCTCTAAAGACCCCTCTGTCAAGCTCCTGAAGTTTGCAGACGACACCACACTGATCGGCCTCATCCAGGATGGTGACGAGTCTGCTTACAGACAGGAGGTTAAGGAGCTGGCTGTCTGGTGCAGTCTTAACAGCCTGGAGCTTAACACGCTCAAAACTGTGGAGATGATAGTGGACTTCAGGAGAAACCCCCCTGCTCTCCCCCCACTCACCATCATGAACAGCACTGTGACTGCAGTGGAGTCATTCAGATTCCTGGGCACCACCATCTCCCAGGACCTGAAGTGAGAGATTCACATAGACTCCATTGTCAGAAAGGCCCAGCAGAGGTTGTACTCTCTTCGCCAGCTGAGGAAGTTCAACCTGCCACAGGAGCTGCTGAAACAGTTCTACTCTGCCATCATTGAATCCATCCTCTGCACTTCAATAACTGTTTGGTTCAGCTCAGCTACCAAGTCTGACCTCAGAAGACTACGGAGGGTAGTCCGGACTGCTGAGCGAATCATTGGTACAACCCTCCCCACTCTCCAAGAACTGTACTTATCCAGAGTGAGCAAAAGGGCTGGTAAAATCACTATGGACCCCTCACACCCAGCACACTCCCTCTTTGAAGTGTTACCGTCTGGTCGACGCTACAGAGCTCTGTGCACCAGAACGACCAGACACAAGAACAGTTTCTTCCCTCAGGCTATCCATCTCATGAACACTCAACAATAAATGTGGAACACACAATTATAATACACTATCCATTCACCACACTCACTAATTTTATCTTTATTTTCTCATTTCTAATTTGCACATACTTAACCTGTACATACATAGTTGTTTATATTATATATTGTGTTTTTGCTGCTTTGTACATTGCCTTTTGGTTAATTGTTGTTATTCTTTTATTATCTGTGTCCTATCCTGTTGCTGTCTTTCTATTGCACTGTGGAGCTTCTGTCACTACAACAAATTCCTCGTATGTGTAAACATACTTGGCCAATAAAGCTCATTCTGATTCTGATTCTGATTCTAAATGTTTTTTTTTCTTTCAGTTCAAGTTTAAGTTTATTATCCTTTCGGAAATTCTTTTTGTATGAGTGATCCCTTTCACAACAACAGAGTTGCTTTAACCTTTCTTTTCCATCTTTAACACCACTTTCATCCCCGTTGTCCTGTTATGTCTCACTTCCCTTCCTTTGATTTCCGTTCCTGCTCTTACATCTCACTTCCTTTTCTCATTTCGCATCTTACTTCCTTCCTTTTCCTGTCTTCCACTCATTTTTCACTTCCATTCTTTTCATGTCCTTACCCGTCTTCCTCTTTGACCTCACTTCTTTTTCTTATTCACATGTTCTTTCCTTAACTTTTCTTTCGTCTTCATCTTCATCTCAGGCCTCACTTCCGTTCCTCCTCTCATGCCTTACTTCCTTTGCTTTATTTCTATCACATCTCACTTCTCAATTCCACCCCCCCTCCCCCCAATTTTCATATTTCAACACACTCAGAGTCCAATAAAACGATTGATACAGATGATGTGTGGGCTGAGTGATATGCTTCTCTGGTGTGAAAGAGAGGAGGAGAGGGAGAGAGAGGGCGTGTGTGTAGTGTGCAATTAGAGGGGGCTTTTTCAGTGCGTTTCTGCCCTTTCAGAGAATATGATATCACTCACAGAGAATTTCCTGCTGCCTGTATTTTTGGACACAATGTACCCAGGAGAGCATGGCAGACTGCAAGAAACACTGAGGATTCGGGCTTCCTTTGGAGAACAACATTTCAATGTTACATCAACACGTCTGGCCACATGCACACTATAGATTCACACAGGCATTGATGAACAGACTGACGGGTGGGATAAAATGCAATGCATTCTGTGAGATGGTATACTGTCATGAAATCAGTACACAGCCCTCTGAGAGTCTAAAACATGCCTAGTCTCTAGGGAAGACTATATAATTTTCTTTTTTTCTTAGACTTTATTTTAAATTGGTTATATTACACAAATTTCTTTGTAATTTTTTTTTTGTTTTGATAGGGTACTTTATTATATTTTAAATGATTTAAATTAGTGCTGTCAAACGATTAATTGCGATTAATCGTATACAAAATAAAAGTTTTTGTTTTGTATATATATATGTATATGTGTGTGTTCTGTGTATATTTATTATGTATACATAATTACACACACATACAGTATACTGTATATTTTGAAAATATTTACATGTATTTACATATCTATATTTATATTCATATTTATTTTTATTTATTATATTAACATAACCTATGTTTTCTGAAATATATACATGTATGTGTGTGTATTTATATATACATAAATATACACAGCACACACACATATATTATGTAAACAAAAACATTTATTTTGGAATGTGATTAATCGCGTTTAATCATTTGACAGCACTAATTTAAATATTTTAAGATGACAATATAAATTAAATTTTTTTCAATTTTTATTTTATACATTAAAAATCTGATTTTTCTATTCATTTCAAACCTTGAAATAATGCTTCCTTCCTTCCTTCCTTCCTTCCTTCCTTCCTATCTGTTTACATTAAAATCAATTTTGATTGTGAAAAAATAAAGATGTTGTCATTAGTGGTCTCTTATTTTTATGTGCATATGCTGGAAACAAAACAAACAAAAAAACTGAACAATGCTGTGCCTGTTTGTGTGTGTGTTTTGTAGTATTTTAACATTTTAAACTATTTTTTAATTGTCTGCTTCAGACTGTATAGTTTAATTCTCCTGTGAATACACAGTTCTATTTCTCTCTCTCTCTCTCTCTGTCTCTCTCTTAATGTCTCTTTGACCTCCCATTATGTGAGTGCATTGAATATGGAAATATGAAGTCCACCCACTCATGTTTCTAGCTCTCTGGTCTGTGTGCTCTCAGCTGGGTTTTATAAAATTGCAGCAGTGCAAGCAGGTGCCACTGGAAACAAAGAACAAATATTATTTTTCCCCCCTCCACCTAGCATTTGCTTTCTCTCATACACAGAGACATCTGCCATTTCTAGACCATGTACAGTATGTAAAAAACAGGATTTTCATGGGGATACATAAGTCTTTCATACTGACAAAATGCATCATTAAATCTATTGTCCGCCTTACTGACCATGTGGGACGCAACCAAACTATCCCTTATTTGATTTGACCACACAAAAAGTACTATGGTCATACCATAGTACTTTGATTTTACACATTCAATGCATTAACATAAAAATCCAAGGTTAATTGACCAATACCACAATAGTAATGTTGATAAGTGTCACAAAAAACGTACTGTTCACAGTTAAAGCTGAGTTGAATTTCACTAGCCAAACCAAGACCTGTTGAATCAAGAAATCACTTAAATAGAACCTGTCTGACAAAGTGAAGCATGCTTAAAGAGTAATGCATCATGCCGCGATTTAAAGGATTCAAGAACAAATCAGAAACAAAATAGCTGACATGAATCAGTCTGGAAAAGGTTATAAAGCCATTTCTACGGCTTTGGGACTCCAGAGAACCACAGTCAGCTCCATTATTTACAAATGGAGAAAGCTTGGAGCAGTGGTGAACCTTCCCAGGAGTGGCCGGCCTACCAAAATTACTCCAAGAGAATAAAAGAAATAAAAGAACCCAGAACAACATCTAAAGAACTCTATGCCTCACTTGCCTGAATTAAGGTCAGTGTTCATGATTCAACAATAAGAAAGAGACGGCAAAAACGGCATCCATGGGAGAGTTCCAAGGCAAAAGCCACTGCTGACAAAAAAAAACAAAAACACAAAGGCTCGTCGCACATTTACCAAAAGAATCTTGATTATCCCCAAGACTTTTGGGCAAATATTCTGTGGACTGATGAGACAAAAGCTGAACTTTTTGGAAGGTGTGTGTCCCGATATATCTGGTGTAAAACCAACACAGCATTTCAGAAAAAGAACATCATACTGACAGTCAAACATGGTGGTGCTAGTGTGTGATGGTCTGGGGCTGTTTTGCAGCTTCAGGACCTGGATGACTTGCCATGATTGATGGAACCATGAATTCTGCACTCTATCAGAAAATAATGATGGAGAATGTCCGGCCATCAGTTTGTGACCTCAAGCTCAAGCGCACTTGGGTTATGCAGCAGAACAATGATCCCAAAACACCAGCAAGTCCACCTCTGAATGGCTGAAGAAAAACAAAATTAAGGTTTTGTAGTGGCCAAAACAAAGTCCAGACTTAAATCCATTTGAGATGCTGTGGCATGACCTTAAACAGTCCTTTCATGCTTGAAAACCCTCCAATGTGGCTGAATTAAAACAATTCCGCAAAGAAGAGTGGAACGAAATTCCTCCACAGCGATCTAAAAGATTCATTGCCAGTTATCGCAAACGCTTGATTGCAGTTGTTGCTGCAAAGGATGGCACAACCAGTTATTAGATTTAGGGGGCAATTACTTTTTCACGTAGTGCCAGGCATGTTTGGACAGCTTTTTTTCCTTAATAAACAAAATCAATATTTCAAAACTGTATTTTGTATTTACTCGGGTTATCTTTGTGTAATATTAACATTTGTTTGATGATCTGAATCATTCAAGTTTGACAAATATGCAAAACAAAAAACAAAAAAAACTGGATGGGGGCAAAAACTTTCACACAACTGTAATACAATACAATATAATATAATACAACAACCAAATATGTTATTTCTGTGTCAAATTATTGTCAAACCTTTCCTTGGGAGGAAAACTGAGAGAAAAGTATGAAAACAAGGGAGCAATGGTATGTTATGTTATCCTGTAAAGGAGTTCACTCATAACGCTTCTCAAGCTCAATTGGTATATTTCCCAAGTGTGCCCTTTTGCACCGATCCAAGTCTAATTCCATAAATACTCATGTATTAATAACGAATGGGAAACTGATCCAAGATCAGCAGCGTTCGGAGTGGGTCGGCGTGCAACATGCCCAGACATGATTAAGAGGGCAGGTGGCTGCATAGCTGAGCTAGCGACGGGCCTCCACGCGCGTATATTCATTTACACTGCAGCGACTTTTAACACTCAAGATTAAACCAGCGTGAGATGGTTTGCTGGTCTGAACTGGTTAAGGACGGTTCCCTAAAGGGTGAGGGAAACAACAGAAGTCTTGCTACATCAACATTCCCTCCCATCAAATATACAGGGAAAAACCTTCTCCAACGCAATAGAGGCACTTGACCTTAAAGTCTCGCAAGGGATGGGTAAAGTGCCAATTCATTCAGCGGGGCATGTTTTCCTGATACCTAACCAGGAATCACAGCACCTGGGATGCAGATGAGATTCTGACCCACATTCCCCTGTTACGATTGGACTTGAGCTGTTTTACCACTACTGTGAAAATCGATGGGTGTGACAGACTAGAGAAAGTCCAATGCAAATTCTGTTAGATGGATAAACAGGTACTTCTCAGCTCCACGTGAGTCACACGTCTCATCAGATCTGATTTCCAACCAGATTAAAAGTCAGAACAGTCTAGTTCAGAACGTTTGCCTCTGTATAAATATGGAAATAGCAGTATTGCTATTGGCTTTCAAAGGAATCCAAACGTCACCACAATACATGACTTCTGTTTGCCCATCTGTCTGGTTGATGCCCATTTCTTATCCTCATGCACACACACACACTCTCTCTTTCTGGCAGCTCTTTGGGCCTGATAAAGCAGCTGGTGGCAGGAATGCACATGATGACTTGGCACATTCTCAGTGACTTTAATGCACTAAAATTAACAGCTTATTGTTGAGCTAGGCATTCACAGGAGGGCAACACCCTGGTCATATGAAATGTGTATTGTGTATCACAGGGATCAAAGCTGGATAGAATAATGTGTGTTTGTGTGTTTCACAGAGCAAGATTGATTTTAAAACCTCGCAACTTTTAGGTGCAATGCTTTGACTGAGTTTTCCTCTTGTCTTTTCCTCTTGCTTGTGTGATGCAAAATGTGCTATACAAATACAGTGAATTGAAATGGAATCAAATCAAACTTTAAAAGAAAGGCTCAAAGGTATAATGACAAAGACTGTATACCAAATAATCTCTTGAGTATGCTGCTTGCCAGACAATTGTTCAGTTCTAGACTATTATTATGTACAGTTATATCAAAGATGATCCACTGATTTCAATACAGTCTATACTACTGTTTAAAAGTCTGGGTCAGTGTGTTTTTTTTATGTTTTTGAAAAATGTCTCATGCTCAAAAGGCTGCATTTATTTGATAAAAAAAAAAACGGTAATATTGTGAAATATATATATATATATTTTGCTGTGAATATATTGCAAAATGTAATTTATGCCTTTGATGCAAAGCTGAAATTTCAGCATCATTACTCCAGTCTTCAGTGTCACATCCTTCAGAAATCACTGTAATATGCTGAATTGCTTCTCAAGAAACATTTCATATTATCAGTGTTGAAAAAAACAGTTGTGCTTCTTTATGTTTTTTGTGGAAACTGATACATTCTTATTTTCAAGATTCTTTGAAGAATAAGTTCAAAGGAACAGCATTTAATTAAAACATAAATCTTTTGTAAGATTATAAATGTCTTTCCTGTCACATTTGATCAATTTAAAGCATTCATGCTGAATAAAAGTATACATTTCTTAAAGAAAATCCTACTGATTTTTGTGTTAGTTCATTCACACAAATCTATTAGTGTTTGCTAAGCATTTTGCAAAGCCAAAACTTTATGCTACAGACACGAATGATACCTCATGATGACTTTACTAAGTGATTTTCACATGGTGGACAATAAAACAGGTGAAAAATCCCACAGACTTGCAACAATGAGGCCAAAATATCATAGTGACTTTGTGGACAGGTTCTTTTGACACAGGCATCCAATCCAGTATAACCCTATAGCAATCGCACAGCAATGGGCTAACATTAAACACCTTAACAACACCTGGCCATCACCCAGAACACTTATGTATTTTTAGAAAACATAAAAATTTGGTTGAACATGGTTAACAAAGAATACTGCCATAGTTTCAAATGACATCAAATATTAAGATACAACTTCAGTATAATCAATGCTCAAAGAAAGCCACGAAACAGTGTTTGACTGCGGTAATTTGGCATATTTCTGAGAGAAATTCAGCAAGACAAGTGATTGTGAAATGTGGGTGATACATACCAGAATGGAATATGTTGTTTAGAGCGAAGAAGTTGAAAAGCAAGAGATTTATGATACCAGCTGTAAAGGAAAATCACACCAGAGTAAGTTACTGCATTTTGATACTATTTGAAATAATGTGTACCATGAATCATTCAAATGGAGACCAGGAACATGTATTAAATAAAAAGGGCCCATTTTGATTTCATGTTGACTTGAAAAGTTTTATTTTTTCTGTACTTTTTGAGAAGGCATGATTTTCTCCTCTCATCGGTCAAACTCTGGAAGGCACAGAATTTGTACAGACGTTTTGTAAGAACATCACCCAGCTCCAGTCTGAACTCCTTCAAAAGACGTGCATCTCACAGACAGCAGCCGGTAACATCCTGACACTGCAGACAACAGAAAATGCCTCAGATCAGTGATACAGCACTACACATTAACACATAAGTACTTTAAAGCACAACTATAGCAGCAAAGAGATGTTCAGATCGCTTTCTGCCCAAGCCGGATGACTTCGGGCTTCACTCCCACGTATATAAACAAAATATCTCAAGGTAAAGAAGCCAGAACAGAGACTGACCTGAACCCTGACGCCTGCATGTGTGTGTGTGTGTGTGTGTGTGCGTGCATGCTTGAGGACTCACACACTGCCTCGTTTTATCGAGACACACTCCACTGAGGAATGCCACCCCGTCTAAGAAGGACATCACTCACTTCCTCTAAGCCGTTTAAGAGTGTCACCTGAGTCTCGATCGCTCCGCGGGCCCACCTCCATCACTTTGATCTTTGCTTTAGCTAATGCCTTTAATACACAAGAAATATTGTGGGTTATTAAATGTTTTATGAACAGACGGGCCACACTCCTCCAGCCTCATATGAACTTCATTAGTGTAGTTTATTCTCAAGAACACGTGCGTGAAAAGACGTTAAAGTGCACTGATGAAATCAAACTTTTGACTGCTCTTTAATAACAGAAGTGGTCACCTGCTTGTATCCGAACAGTCCCAGGTGTCTTCACGGTGCTAAATTATGACCTATTTGGGGCTAAAGGCAGTGTGCAACACTTGACTTAGGGCAAAGCCACATTTGCGCAGTGTGGGCCGAAATAATTAGGCTTTTAAAGCTGATACGGACCATTCGGGGTCTCGTCGCCCCACTCGTACTTACACTTTGATCAGCAGCATTAAATGGATGACATGACACGACAGAGGAAATATTTACATTCACAATCTTGTTGCCGGATTTCACAGCCCTCTTAACTGCGAGGAAGTCTTTAATTGATTGTGATAATGTGGTTTTACTTAAACACAGCACTGGATTGCATGGAACCGCTGTTTGTGGTGACCATCGCAGATGTGATGGCGGTTTTGGTTGGTGAAGCAATGCAATGCAACCGGTTTTATGAGACTGCATAAAAGTGAAGCTCTTTGTGTAATATTTTGAGCACTTATGAGTGTGTTCGATACAGAAAGAGAGCATCTGGCTTTGCTTCAAAATTTAGAGAGCTGTCTATGTAGGCAGCTTTTATAGACATTACAAGCATGCTTGAAGCAGGTAAAATGTAGGCAGCATAATACACTCTTTGGCAAAATTCTAAATTTCAAGATAAGGCAATCCCAAAATGCAATGCAACAAGCTCAGTGACAAAACATCTAAGACAGTGAATGAAATGAGAGAGCGTTGATTATAAATATACTCAATGCATTAAACGCTGAAAATCATCAATAAATAAATAAACACATAATAAATATAAATAAAAATAACTAATATATGTGTGTTATGTAAACAAATATTGAGTAAATTAGTTACAAATTAAAACAACAATTTTAAAAATAACATTTATTAAAATAACATTTATTAAAATATTATGTAATTTATTTATTTTATTTTTTATTATTTAAAAAAATTGCATATATACCACATTTTAAATATATTAAATTTTTTTTTAATATTTTTTAATATTTGATAGAATATTTCTTAATTATAAATGTAAATTCAATATTAATATATATATATATATATATATATATTATCAACATATTTTATGCTCAAGTATCAAGTCAGTTTATTATGCACATCACATGAAGAGCACTATGATGCACAGAGTTTATGCAAGCATAGTGTTCCAAATCATGTTTCATCCCAGTTAGGATGCTACCTATGACAGCAATGGGGGTCACCAGATTTTGTATAGAGTTTGCATATAAGCGTGTGTTTTGTACATGTGCAGGTGTGACAACACCTGTACAGCTGTGTTAGTAAACTGTGTGTGTCTAACAAGCCCAAACCTGTTTTCCAGTGTCCTCCAGTGTGTCCGTACCCACCCGTGTGTGTATGCAGTGGGACCAGTGAGGTCAAACGTGTCATCCTCTCCTTGGCGTACAGTATTCTCCAGCCGCAGGGGATATTGTTGAGGGAGCATGTGTGCTTACAGTAAGGCCTGGGAAACTGAAAACAAACTTGGCTCGGTGGTAAACGTGGCGGAGCAGCCCGGGCAGGGGCCGCTGACGTCCATAAATAAACCTCTCTGCGTTGACTGTGAATCCGTACAGTTGGATGATGTCATTCTCGGCTGGCCAGGAACAGTGTCACAGCACATCTGCACCGGGCCAAGTGGCACAGCAGCGGAGGAAATTCCTGCTCCAGGACAAAAGACTGACTGGAATGCAAAACATGACTATCATGCTCGAAACACTCTTAAATAGAGATATTTACTTGAGAAACTAAACGACATCGGTTACACTTGTTTTCTGAAATATTATTCAACATTTAAATGAGCCTCGTAATTAAAGTAATTCTATTTTCTCTTTGAATTAAGTTTATTTTTCTAAACCCATTTGCAGATACTTTTCTTTGTTTTAAGCATAAACTCACTTAATTTTTATATATATTTTTAGAAAACAAGACTGAATATCTTATGTCAGTTTGCTTCTCCATTAAATGTATCTCGATTTAACAAATATTTAGGTATTTGTACAGCAAAACAGGACAAAAATACTAAGATCTTTTTTTTATCAGTGTGGACGTTGAATTGACATTGTTATTGCAAAACAGGCCAGGAGTCTGCAGGTGCAAAATTGAAGGTCATGCATAAGAGAGTGATACTGAAATGATTACTCACTTGGCATTGTTCTGCTTTAGTGGTGTCAAAGTCACGACCCGTGAGCCGCATGCATCCTGTGCAGGAGTCCAATCCAGCCTGTGGGGAAGAACAGTAAATATGCTAACAATAACCCGTTTATTTATTACATTTAACAGAAAGACCATTTTATTTTTATTGTTGTTTTGTAACAGTTTTTCCTCATTTACTGTTGATTATGCATTTATAGATGAAAATTTCAGATGGCACTTAGAGGCTTTTGCATCTGAACTCTTCATATATATACACACATATATATATATACAGGTCCTTTTCAAAAAATTAGCATATTGTGATAAAGTTCATTATTTTCTATAATGTACTGATAAACATTAGACTTTCATATATTTTAGATTCATTACAACACAACTGAAGTAGTTCAAGCCTTTTATTGTTTTAATATTGATGATTTTGGCATACAGCTCATGAAAACCCAAAATTCCTATCTCAGAAAATTAGCATATTTCATCCGACCAATAAAAGAAAAGTGTTTTTAATACAAAAAAAGTCAACCTTCAAATAATTATGTTCATTTATGCACTCAATACTTGGTCGGGAATCCTTTTGCAGAAATGACTGCTTCAATGCGGCGTGGCATGGAGGCAATCAGCCTGTGGCACTGCTGAGGTGTTATGGAGGCCCAGGATGCTTCGATAGCGGCCTTAAGCTCATCCAGAGTGTTGGGTCTTGCGTCTCTCAACTTTCTCTTCACAATATCCCACAGATTCTCTATGGGGTTCAGGTCAGGAGAGTTGGCAGGCCAATTGAGCACAGTAATACCATGGTCAGTAAACCATTTACCAGTGGTTTTGGCACTGTGAGCAGGTGCCAGGTCGTGCTGAAAAATGAAATCTTCATCTCCATAAAGCTTTTCAGCAGATGGAAGCATGAAGTGCTCCAAAATCTCCTGATAGCTAGCTGCATTGACCCTGCCCTTGATAAAACACAGTGGACCAACACCACCAGCTGACATGGCACCCCAGACCATCACTGACTGTGGGTACTTGACACTGGACTTCAGGCATTTTGGCATTTCCCTCTCCCCAGTCTTCCTCCAGACTCTGGCACCTTGATTTCCGAATGACATGCAAAATTTCCAGTGCTGCTTCTCTGTAGCCCAGGTCAGGCGCTTCTGCCGCTGTTTCTGGTTCAAAAGTGGCTTGACCTGGGGAATGCGGCACCTGTAGCCCATTTCCTGCACACGCCTGTACACGGTGGCTCTGGATGTTTCTACTCCAGACTCAGTCCACTGCTTCCGCAGGTCCCCCAAGGTCTGGAATCGGTCCTTCTCCACAATCTTCCTCAGGGTCCGGTCACCTCTTCTCGTTGTGCTGCGTTTTCTGCCACACTTTTTCCTTCCCACAGACTTCCCACTGAGGTGCCTTGATACAGCACTCTGGGAACAGCCTATTCGTTCAGAAATTTCTTTCGGTGTCTTACCCTCTTGCTTGAGGGTGTCAATGATGGCCTTCTGGACAGCAGTCAGGTCGGCAGTCTTACCCATGATTGCGGTTTTGAGTAATGAACCAGGCTGGGAGTTTTTAAAAGCCTCAGGAATCTTTTGCAGGTGTTTAGAGTTAATTAGTTGATTCAGATGATTAGGTTAATAGCTCGTTTAGAGAACCTTTTCATGATATGCAAATTTTTTGAGATAGGAATTTTGGGTTTTCATGAGCTGTATGCCAAAATCATCAATATTAAAACAATAAAAGGCTTGAACTACTTCAGTTGTGTTGTAGTGAATCTAAAATATATGAAAGTCTAATGTTTATCAGTACATTATAGAAAATAATGAACTTTATCACAATATGCTAATTTTTTGAAAAGGACCTGTATATATATATTCAAGATTCAAGAGTTTTATTCGTCACATACACAATTATACAGAGTATAACCAGCAGTGAAATGTAGGTCAGGTCCGCTCCAAGGACAGTGCAATTATAAAGTATACAAATATTAAGAAAAAGAAAAGTAGAAAAAATAAAATAAAATAATAAAATAAAATAAAAGATAAGATAAAAAATATAAATATAAATGTGCAGGTCAGTATGTTGTTGACTTAAATAGTAATAAGAGGAATGTGCAAAAATAATGTGCAAAAAAGTTGTACAGGGTATTTAAATAGCAGCAATATGAGGTAGAGAAAAATTATGAATAGCTTATTGATATGGTGATATTTACATGGAGTCAAGTGATGTTATGACACAGAGTTAGAGTTTACGAGCCTGATGGCCTGGGGGAAGAAGCTCCTCCTAAGTCTCTCAGTTTTTGCCATCAGGCTACGGAAGCGCTTACCAGATGGAAGCAAAGTGAATAGATGGTTACCAGGGCGATTTGAGTCCTTGATGATTTTAACAGCTCTATTTTTGCAGCGTTTGAGGTAGATGTCCTGCAGAGAGGGGAGAGCAGACCCTGAGATGCGCTCAGCTAAGCGCACAACTCTCTGTAGTGCTTTGCAGTCCTGATTGGAGCTGTTTCCATACCACACTGAGATGCACTGAGATGAGTCAATACACTTTCTATGGTCCCTGAATAGAAAGTTTTCAGGATTGTTGGTGAGACCCTGAATTTCCTCAGCTGTCGCAGATGGTACAGTCTTTGCCTGGCTTTCTTGACCTGTGTTTGGATGTGTGTAGTCCAAGTCAGGTTCTCGGAGATGTTTACACCGAGGTACTTGAAGTTATTCACCCTCTCCACAGGGGTCCCACTGATCATAAGAGGAGTGTAGGGCTGCTGCTGTCTCTTCCTAAAGTCCATGATCAGCTCTTTAGTTTTGCTCACATTCAGAGAGAGACAGTTGTCCTGGCACCAAGATGTGAGTCTCTCTACCTCATCCAAGTATGCGGTCTCATCGTTGTTGGAGATGAGGCCCAGAACCACAGTATCATCAGCGAATTTGACAATAGATGTGGAGCTGTGAGAGGACACGCAGTCATGCATGTATAGAGAGTAGAGCAGGGGACTCAGGACACAGCCCTGTGGGGCTCCTACGTTCAGAGTGATGGAGTTTGAGGTGAACTGGCCAACTTTCACCACTTGAGGTCTGCCGGTGAGGAAGTCTTGAATCCAGTCACAGAGTGAGGAGTTTAGGCCGAGGTCTGTGAGTTTAGATGCCAGCTTGATGGGGACTATAGTGTTGAAAGCTGAGCTATAGTCAATGAATAGCAGCCTTACATAATTCCCATTGTTGCTGTCCAAGTGTGTGAGGGAAGAGTGGAGGACGTGAGAGATGGCATCGTCCGTGGATCTGTTTGGGCGATAGGCAAACTGAAGAGGGTCCAGAGTATCAGGGATGGAGGAGCAAATGTGGCTCTTTACAAGTCTCTCAAAAACCTTCATGACTATAGATGTGAGGGCAACTGGGCGATAGTCATTCAGGCAAGAGGGTTTATTGTTCTTTGGCACAGGGATAATAATGGATTTTTTGAATGAAGTGGGAACCACGGAGGTAGCAAGGGACTCATTAAAGATAGACGTGAACAAACCAGCGAGCTGATCGGCGCAGGACCTCAGAACACGGCCGGTTATCCCATCAGGTCCGGCTGCTTTCCTGACGTTCACTCTCTTTAGCGCCCTCCGAACCTCATCCTCCGACACGGTGATTACAGGATCATCGCTGCTCTGCCCGCTGCTTCCTGCTGGTCGGTAGATACGCGGCGCCGCCGTTGCCATCGAAGCGGCCGTAGAAGATGTTTAACTCGTCGGCCAGCAACGGATCTGCTCTCACCTCCGCAAAGGATTTGTTTCCGAAGTCACAGATGGTCCTCAGTCCCTGCCACATCCGTCGAGAGTCGTTGAGCTGGAAATGAGACTCAATTCTCTCTCTCTCTCTATATATATATATATCCAATAAAAAAGCAAGAACATACTTATTCTTGCTTTTTATTGTTTATATTTTATATTGTGCAAAACTCAACTAAATGGGAGGAAAGACAACATGGACAGGTATGAAGAAAAATATTAGGTATATAAGAGAATTACACAAGTCTTGACTGAATAATTATTAGATATAAATATATTAGTCATGATTTGATGCTGCAGGCCTATAATTAACATTAACAGTCGGACAGTTTCTTTTTTTAGGCCTAATTTTGTGCTAATGTTTTGTTTCAGATGGCTTATTAAAGAAGTTATCCAGCAGTGAGTGGTTTTCATTTTCTTGTTGGTACTGTTGTGTTGTGCTTGCACTCTCGATTCTTTAACAAATAACAAAATAGCTCACATAAGTTGACGTTTTGCCTAATTTGCCTTTCAACTGAGTTTGACAGCCCTGCTCTGCTGTCACATAATACAAGTGTGGAGAATTTGTGAAACAGGAGGTTGTGGTTATATATGGTGAAACAAAATAGTTAAAGATCTGAGATGGAAATGTAAAGATTTATGTACGCACAAAAGGTTAACGACTTGCATGTTTGTGTGGGAGAAGAACGTGGAGGGTTAAAACCATGAACTGGTTAATGAGACCTCGCTTTACAATGACTTCAAATTCCCTAGAGCGGTACAGAAAAAACTAAAATACCTTGAGCGTTGAGTTGTGTTCCTCACCATGATGAAAGCAACTTTGCTCTTTGTTGCTTTTCCTCCTGATCAGAGTCAAACAAATTCCCTTTGTAAGTTTAAGAGTACGACATCTCTCACACAGAGTCGAGCAAACAACAGTATTTCAATTACTACAGCATTCTGTCAGATCTCGGATGTGCTTTGAGAAACAAAGAAGAATTACAAATAAAGACTAAAAATACCACTACTACAATAATAATGCACATTTTAATTACATTTTAACTGCACAGCCAGTGCCACTGCAGCAGGTAATGCACTGTAGCATCTCATTTTTCAGTTTTCTGCAATAATTTAATCTAATTAGTCAGTTATGTTAAAAACAGTTGTGCTCTGCTGACTATTTTTGTGGAAACTGTGACACATTTTTTCAGGATTTTTCAACGAAAATTTCAAAAGAATAGCATTTATTTCAAATAGAATTTGTTTTTGATGTAAAAATATTTACTTTCACTTTTGATCAATTGATCAAATAAATTTCTTACTGATTCCCAAAACCTCATTTACATTTAGTCATTTAGTAGACACTTTTATCCAAATCGACTTAAAAATAAGGACAATAGAAGCACAATAGAAGCAATCAAAACCAACAAAAGAGCAACAACATGCAAGTGCTATGACAAGTCTCGGTTAGCCTAATGCAGTACATGTAGCAAGGTGCTTTTTTTTTTTTTTTTAAACGAGTAGATAGAATATAGAAAAAAAAGAAACCTAGTTTTTTTTTTTTTTAAAGAAACAAGTAGATAGAATAGAAAAAAAGAAAGCTACTGTTAGTTTTTCAAGAAAAGCTAGCAGTTAGAGAATAAATATGCAATTGATAGAGGGTCAAGTATGTGGGAGTTTTTTTTAAATAAAAAGAAGACAGATAGATCAAATTAAAATTGAGAGTGTTAGAGTTAGAGGGTCAAATAAAGATGGGAGAGATGTGTTTTTAGCCGTTTCCTGAAGATGGTTAAGGATTCAGCTGCTCGGATAGAGTTGGGCAGGTCATTACACCAGGTGGGAACAGTTAATGAAAAAAGTCAGTGAAAGTGATTTTGTGCCTCTTTGGGATGGCACAATAATGCGTCATTCACTTGCAGAATGCAAGCTTCTAGAGGGCACATAGGTCTGAAGTACTGAATTTAGGTAAAGGGGTGAAGAGACAGATGTGGTATGGTATTGTAGGTAAACATTAATGCCTTGAATTTTATGCGAGCAGCTATTGGCTGCCAGTGTAAATTTATGAACAGAGGTGTGACGTGCATTCTTTTTGGCTCATTAAAGATTAATCTTACAGCAGAATTTTAGACTAATTGTATAGGTTTGATGGAATTGGCTGGAAGTCCTGCTAAGAGAGCATTGCAATAGTCAAGTCTGGACAGAACAAGAGCTTGAACAAGGAGTTGTGTTGCATGTTTCGAAAGAAAGGGTCTGATCTTTCTAATATTGTATAAAGCAAATCTGCAGAACAGTTTTAGCAATGTGGTCTGAGAAATTCAGCTTATCATCAATCACAACTTCAAGGTTTCTGGCGGTTTTTGAAGGAGTTATGGTTGATGAGCCTAACTGGAAGGTGAAATTGTGATGAAGTGATGGGTTTGCTGAAACTACAAGCAGTTCTGTCTTATCTAGGTTGAGTTGAAGGTGATGATCCTTCATCTAGCAAAAAATGTCTGTTAGACATGCTGAGATGCAAGCAGCTATTGTCAGATCATCAGAATGGAATGAGGTAGTTGAGTGTCATTAGCATAGCAGTGATATGAAAAGCCATGTTTCTGAATGACAAAACCTTGTGATGACATGTAGACAGTGAAGAGCAGTGGTCCAAGAACTGAGCCCTGAGGCACCCCAGTAGCTAGACGTTGCAACTTAAACTCAAATTAAAATTTCATGCCTATGCAGTTAATTTCTTTGCAAATAGTTGTGCAGTCCATTTAATTTAAAGTCAATCAGTCATTATTGCAAAATAAACCCTTTTAGAATTAACTGACCAACCCGTCTGGGTATATTTTGCAATAACGACTGACTGCATATCATCCCTAACATACAGGTATGTGTGAGCATCTACTTACAGGAAAAACACAAATAATCCAAACCGCTCAAAAAAAAGAGTGGCTTTATGCCACCCGACTAACAAGTTTATTAAAGATAGATGTCGTGCGTACGGACCCAAATCAATGTGCGTCCAGTAGTCAGGCCTGACGCTGCAAACAGCTCAATAAATATCGAATGATGATCATTTGTTTGCAGCAGCGGTTGGATACAGACACGCTGGCAGATACACAAACTCAATGCGACTGGACTGACTCTCCATACATGCTGTTATTATTTCAAGAAGCCCCGAGGGTTGTTTTTGTGATTTATTTCGCTTTCTCTCTTTGTTTTCCCTCTTGAAAACAAGCTCCACCTTTCTCCCCCTTGCACAAAACACTGTGCATGTTGACAGGCTGAACAGAAGGTAAGTGGTCTCTCCTCACTGATTACTTCACCAGCTTTCACCCAAGTCATTTACTTACCCTCAGCCTTCTGTGATCTTTTATTTACCTCAAACAAATCCTGCTGATTGCAATCATTAGCTGGTACTTAAATATTATATTCCAAGGTCAGAAAATGATATTCCAATCACATTCTCACCGACTTGAAGCAACCTGGATACAGATCATATATATTTCATACGGCATCGGATAAACAACGTAGAAGAAAAATCAATCTGAACAGAGCATGAGGGTAAAGCCTGCACGTGTCAAGAAGTTTCTGAAATGTACAGCTGTCTCAAACTCGTGCTCTGTCTGCAGTAATCACAGGTTGAAGATGTCACTGACCTGGAGTGATGTTCTTGTGATAGTTTAAGATGCATTAGAGGCACTATAAAAGCATGCTGTGGAAAATGGAGGCTAATTGACAAGAGCAGAGAGGCGTCCATTACTGCAGGTCAGAGAGAGTCTGTAGATAAAACACACAAATATCTGGTCATGTGGCAACAACTGACACAACTAACTGACATGAAAAAGAACATAGTGCATGGAAGAGATAATGATGCTTGCTTTGAAATAGCGGTTATGCCATTAAAGACAAAGGGCACAAACCTACTTACAAGATGTTGTCAATTTTGTTGTTGTTGTATTGGCTGATGTGAAAGTTGGCTTGAAACTGAAGTGCACATTGACCTAAATACTACTTATTTCTTAGGGTGTAAAACTTTATTTAGAGTACTTAAAGGCACAGTTCGCCTGGAAATTAAAAAATAGTCATCCTTTAGTCATTCCAAACCAAAAGGAGAAATTTTAGTGGTTTCCTAATGATGCTGTCAAACTTCAGAAAAGCAAGATAGTCTATATTCTAGTACATATCATAGTATGTATTCACTATTTCATGTCTTCTGAAGTAGTATGACAGTTTTGCATGAAAAACAAAAATAAATTTAAGCTGTTTATTACTGAAAATTTGGATATGAAGCCTAATGTGACTGTCTAATTGTACTTTGATTTAGGAGCTATAATAACAACGAATGACAAAATAGTCATTTTAGACTGAACTATTCCTTTAAACATGATTACGGACACCTTTTCCTATAGATGCATTATTAAAGATGATCAAAATTGACAGTGAAGTAAAATGTTACAAAAAATTTTTAGATCAAATAAATGCTGTTCTTTTGATCTTTCATCAAAGAATCTTGAAAAAATACATCATGGTTTTCACAAAAATATGTTTTTAACACTGATAATAATAATAAATGTTTCTTGAGCATCAAATCAGCATATTAGAATGATTTCTGAAAGATCATGTGACACTGAAGACTGGCGTAATGATAGTGAAAATTACATTTTAGAATATTTTAAAATATTAATGAGATATTTTATTACTACTATATTTGGTCAAATCAATGCAGCATTGTTAAGCATAAGAGACTGAAGCATTTTGAATGGTTGTGTATCTTCAGTGTATGTTCCAGCTACTTATTGTAAAGAATATAGTAAAACAAAACACTGACCTCATTTTTGTTCAATCTGATTACTATCTGATTACTATTCACAGTGGACCAACATCAGAAGAAACATTCAGAATTAGGTGATGAAATTTGTTGAAAGTTGTTAGATATGATAACTACACCCGGCATTACTCACTCAAAAGGAACAAAGAAAATTAATTGTGCTATGTGATTCATTCATCCTTTTTATACCAAAAGCATGGCTTAAATGTCTGAATGGACAAAATCCTACCTCATTTGTTTTAACAGGCAAATAAAAAATCCTGTCTAAACACAGGAAAGAGACAATAAAAGACGAGCAGCACTGTTGCTGAAGTGTTTGTGGATGGCAGGAAGAGGTACTGTAGTTAATGTGGTAAAGGCCCAAATGAGAGCGAGCAACTTTGATGTGAACCAAAGCCAGAGGGGCAAAGCAGCACTACAGTCTACAAACAGACCCTTTTGGTCCCACACCTGCAAGTTGTTAAACATTACAGCCGTCCCATTTATGAAGACCCACCCTACTTGTTAATGCTGTGTACTGAGGCATATCTGGGTAAGAGCACACTGGGCTCTGCTCTTATTTGTGTGCTCTGCTCTAAGGTCATTATAAAGTTACACGTTTGAGGCAGCACCTGAGTATATCCACCTGTAAGGGATTTAGTTTGCATCCAGTTCTTTTTGGTCACATTACTATCTCTGATTTCTTGGGTCATTTTACTGACTTAATCTTGAAATCCTAATCTTTGAACATTCGCTCGTGAGTTGAGTTAAATGAAAATGTTTGATTTTCAATCTTTATCTTTAATCATATTCTGAATTAGAAAATAATTTTGTTCAGGTGTCGTGTGACAATTTTGTTGATTGTTCTAATTTCTAAAATGAATTGCAATAAAAAAGTAATTGGACTTTCAGCATCACAACAATTAAAATTGGGTCTGATGGGGTTCAATATATATATATATATATATATATATATATATATATTTTACACACACACACACACACACACACACACACACACACACACACACACACACACACACACACACACACACACACACACACACGTTGGTTTTTGTGGTTTATGGGGACTCTCCATAGATGTAATGGTTTTTATACTGAACAAACTGTGTGTGCTATTGCCCTACACCTAAACTTAGCCCTCACAGGAGACTTTGTGCATTTTTAGATTTTCAAAAAAACACCATTTAGTATGTTTTTTAAGCCTTTTGAATTACGGGGACATAGGCAGTGTCCTCATAAACCACCTTCATATTGTAATACCTCTGTCATACCCATGTCATTATACAAATTTGTGTCCTCATAAACCACATAAACATGCACACACACACACACACACACACACACATACACAGTGTATGCAAAATAAATGTTGCTGATATCCAGGATGTCCCTAATTAAACCCTCAAATTAAATTCTTTAATTAAACATTCTAATTAAACCGTAATAAAATTCTTTATGAGTATTTTTTACAAGTACAATATTATTTCCTACATTCAAAGGAAGATGCAAGCAACACATGGAAAAAAAGTTTGTTTTGGGATGATTAATGTTGTTCTTTTGCTGTGAATAGACAGACCCTTTACACTTCACAACCCCATGTAAACAGGCAATCTCGTTCACAGAGTGTGACATGAATTGAATGTACACTGACAGCGATTGTCCACCTATAATTTGATGGATAAAACTAGAACACTCCTCAACAGTAGATGCAAACCTCCCCCACATTCTACTGCAAAGCAAAGCATTATGCTAAGTAGCAACAATATCTTCCCTCAGCTGGAGACGAGCTCTTAGGAAGGAGGGCCACATGATGCTTGCTGGTTCATGGACAATGCCTTGGCTTCAGTTTGCCTCCCGCTGGGCTGGGAATTAGCAAGCCTGCTGTGCGCTTGGGATGGAAGATTCTGGATCTTCAGCACAGGGCCTTTAGATGGGCGGTCAGATGCCATCAAACACATCCTCCCTCTTTCATACATGTTTCATTCAACTGTGGTCTCTGAGCTCCATAGTGGATCATATGTCTGAAACTTTCTGGAAAAAGGGTACAAAATAGGACAAAATAACTTCAGAAAAGTACTTCAGAATCTTCAGAAAATAATAATTACCAATGTAAAGATGTAATACTTTTTAATAATACAGTAGATCTCACCAACATGGGGAAAAAAGTAAACATGGTAGTTGTGCCTGTAATGCTTTAAAAACTGGAAGTGAACTTTCAATTTAAATATATTTTAAATATATAAGTTCATTCCAGATCAGTCCAAGCATTTTTCACAATGAATATTGTTTCAAAGCAGCTTCACAACTGCAAAGTGTTAATTAGCTGCATGTCAAAAATGTATTTGCAATGATTAACAATGATTTTGAATCATTTTATCTTATCACTTAATGTGCCAGGTCTCTGGGTTATTTTTAAAAATAACAAATACATATTTTCAGAACATCGAACCTGCATCACCAAATGTGCATCAACAAAAAGTTAAATTATTTTTAATAAATTAAAAGAAGTATTCGTGAGTTAAAGAGAGAGGGATAAAGACCACATATAATTTACGATCTCTAGTATTGTATCTAGTGAAAATGTCTTCAACTTTTATGTAAATCTGAAGAAAAAAAAATACAGCTCTAATCATTCTTCTTTTTTGGTTTCAAGAATATTTGTAAAACATTTTGTGTTTCTGAGTTAATATTTTCAATGTTCTGTCCATTAACTTTACTATAAACACAGTTTGCACAAACAAAGCCTTGCATATTGAAAAATCTCAGTTGGATTTAGACAACTGGTAGATCCACTGGGTGATCTGAATAAAGCTTTCTCCATTGTCCACCTCTACCAATTGTTGTGCAGCTTTTGAAGAGTGGACGGCCCTTGTTTGCTGTTAAAAACAAGTCATTCTCCCTCTCAAACCCCCTTCAGTGTCAGTGCAAACTCGCATAAGCTGAAGAGGAGATTTGAGTCATGATGGCAGAGTAGAAGAAAGCCAGGCTTAATGATTCAAATGTTCAAGAAAGCCCTTGTGAGCCCCAGGAGTGAGGGTGGAAAGGGTTGTCTGGGAACAGATTGATGAGGCTGCTAAGTGGACCTCAATGAGCCAGAGGAACGAGGTGAAAAGCCCACGCATAATCATCACACAACGCCACTCATGAGTATTTCCATAATCTGCCACTTGCTGATTGTCACTGATGTAAGACGGAGTATGTTCTTTGTGATGTTCAATGCATTCTAATGATCTTCTCTAAAATGGTTTCACTTGAAGAATGTTATTGAATCAAGAGGTTCAGTGCTATTGACTATGTAAAAGTTTTTTCTTAAACTATGGCCTCTTTTGGCGCTGTAGACTCTTACGTCTACCAACAATGTTTAGCAGTGTAGATTCATGCAGAGAACAATTCTGTCTTTTTTGCTTTTCCTGAACCAATAAATGTAATTGCCACCACGTCAAAATTATGTTTTTGTGTTTGAGAGCATACGGTGGAAATGACATTTTAATCATTTTTGGAATCAGAAGTTTGACTCTTCACTCTTAGAAATAAAGTTTTTATGGGCTTCTATGGTTTTATAGACCTTTAACATCCATGGAAACTTTCCATTGCACTGAAGGTTCATTATAGTGCAAAATGTTCAGATTATTAAAATGGTCATCACACTAAGACAAAAAAATGGTTCACTGACAGGTGGTTTTTGAGAAACCAAAATAGTTCTTCTATGCAAAAGCTTCCTTTTTAAGAGTTGTTAAAGCTAATTTCATAATGAAATTACAGCTTGTTTAGAAATGACAATAAACATATACTTTACTTTACTTTATTGTTCAGCCTTGGCTGAAAATTGGTCTTTGGTCTCGCTTACATACACAATGACAGAACAATTCACATTTCAATACAATGCACAAACACATCAAATAAATTACTTATACATTCATCCCTCCTAAAAACACTGTAGTCCTACCCTTTATTCAAAAGACTTATTGCGTATGGTGCAAAGATTTGTTTATATTGCTTTAATTGCCTTTAGTGTCCTATAACGGCGCCCAGATGGTAAGAATTCAAAAAAGTAGTTCAGAGGGTGCGTTGTATCTCCACTTATAGCCAAAGCCTTCCTCCTAACTGCCATTTCATACAGCTGATCAATCGATTTTTGCTTAACTTCTATTATTTTGCTTGCCATCCTTATAATCCTATTTAATTTTACTTTATTTACTGATGTTATTCGCCCAAACCAAGCCATTATATTGTACCCTAAAACACTTTCAATTAAACTAATATAAACTCTTTGTAAAATTCTCAATTTCCGTAGCAAATATAGCTTCCGATTTGCTTTCTTGCAGATAAAATCCACATTACCAGAAAAATTTAATTTGCAATCAATCATAGTTCCAAATACTTAAAAACCTTCACAATTTCCACTGGTTCTGGGTGATTTAAAGTCAATTCTTTTGTCTTCCCAACATTTATCAGTAGAGAACTTGCTTTACACCATTTTTCTTCATACTCATAATCAATACAATCCTTCCATAAGAGTGCAACCAGTGCCATATCGTCTGCGTATTTATACAGTTTATAATTTATACTCTGCATTTGCATCTCATTTGTATAGACAGAAAATAATAGGGGTGACAAAATGCATCCTTGAGGTGCTCCTGTATTTGAAAACATAATATCTGATTTAACCCCCCTGATGCAAGCTTGTTGTAGTCTATCTGTTAAGAAATTTTTAATCCAATGAATTATTACTCCGTTCACTCATAAAACTAAGAGACGTTCTAAAAGTAAATGTATCTGCATCGTATTAAATGCAGATGTATAATCAATAAAAAGAACACGTGCATATGCCTTTGCTTGTTGTAAGCGACTAGCAATTGTATCGACCATAGTAAGCGTAGCATCCTCTGTCCCTCTTTGAGGCTTATACACAAATTGCAATCTATCTAGGTGCTCAGATACATATGGTTTAAGATGATAACTGATTACCCTATCCATGCATTTAGCAAGTATTGATGTTAAGGCTACAGGGCAGAAATCTTCTAATATTTTGGCACCCACTTTTTTAGGGATGGCTGTATAAATGACAATTTCCACATATTAGGCACAGTCTGAAAATTTAATAAAAACTGAAATAGTTTTGTTAAAGGGTCAGTTAATTCATTCGCACATGTCTTTAAAACATGGGCCCTAAGGTCCACCTGGAACTGGCGCTTTACAGGACCTAATTTCCTTAAGATACATTCTAGTATGTTCACTTCTCAAGCAGATCGGTGAATTCACAGGAATCCTGGCACTAGTTTCATCAACCTTATCTCTATTTCCAGCTACATCATATCTTTCATAAAACATGTTTAAATCATTAACCCATCCTGTTCATAACCTATCCTCTTCACAAGAGATATTAAACGTTTTTTTTTTTTTTTTTTGTCACACGTCATGTTTCATATCTCAAGTATGCTCTTCACTGACATTGCTTGCTTGTAAAACAAGTACTCTAACATTTGAAGAAAAAAAAACAACAACTTTATTACAGGTAAAACAGTAGTATGTCTTCATTTTCACACTTTAAATGTGGAATGATTTGTGTTTATTTTATTCTTTTTATATGATAGATTTTAAAAGTTTAACATTGAAAACCAGGGTCTGGGACAAGAGTCCAACAACACAATTCCAAAATACATAAAAGCCACTTTAAAGGTAGCAAAATAAATAATGTACACATGGAAAAAAGTTCCCAGGCCAGTTTTGATGACTTCATATAGCAATAAGAAAAATCAACACCTGCATGGGGCATAAAAGTTGAAGAAACACCAAAAGTTTTAAAGTAAATGGAAGTAGTGTGCATAACTATAATTGCAGGTCACTTCTGATTTCAGAAATAAAAACAGTATGCTGCATAGCTTTACATAGTTCAGAAAACTAAGAGGACTAGTTAAGCAAATGGACTGGAAAACAAAACAAAAACCCCTGCTCTTTTGACTCTTGAATTGCTATTGTTAACTGATGTCACATGCTGCTGACCTCGAGGACAAACCTTATCAATCATGTCGTGTCTATCAAAATACTTTTAAATTCTAAAACAGATATTAGTGGCTGTTCCTCCTCTGGTTTGACCACCCATCCTTTTGTAGCCAGTTGATAATGGGCTATACAAGCACTACAATAGCCTTAGCATAGTTTAGAGCTTTATGTAAGCAGAATAATTCGACTGATTAAAATTTGCAGTCAGTTGAGAGGACCCTCATTGGACTCTCTCCCTCAGCACTTCTCAAAAATCCCTCCACACAAGAATAATCACAGGACAGCCGACAATTAGAAATGGCACCATTACCTTTAATGGCCGCGAATCAATTAAAATATGATCAAATGCAGACATTACACCAAAGAACAAAAGCACTGAGCTAATAAATAAAAATGGAGGGAAAAAGAACAAAAGGTAATAAATGAGTGCCATCAGAATTAGGAAATTATCGTAAATCAGAGATGCACCGTTATTTAACCCAAACATGTGTTTTGATGGAGACATAATTGCAGGTATTAGCTGGACGAGACACATGTGACGCACATCTGAAAACCAGATCTCAATGATTAATTCAGGGTTCTCACATTTCTGACCAATGAGTTTCTATGACTTTCCAGGCATTTGTAATCCCTGATCTGATTCAGACAGATTTGCTAATGAAACATTCAGACCAATTCAAGAACTGTTTCATTGAAAATAACCAGCTCAAAAATAATGATTTGCTTACAAATAGGATGATACTATGGCTTGGAATTTAGAAACTCTTAGCTAGAACATATCTGCCATATTTGAAATAGAAAATCTCAAGCAAACAAAGGCAATATAGATATCTATGAAACACTGTTAGCAAACGTGGATTCAGTGAATCGACAAGCAGATTAACTAAAATAGCTAAGATTGTTGCCTGCTGTAATGAAATGCATGACTTCATATCCCGCAAAACCTGCAATAATTGCAAAAAAAAAAAAGCAGTTAACTCACAGGCTGAACATGTCAAGAGTAATACAGCGTGATCTGTGTCGACTGATTCACAATCAAGTCTCATGAGTCGGTTCTTTTAATGAATCACCCAGAAGACTTGGTTTAATCAGTCTAACAAATCCTTCACTGAATTAACTCACAGAACTAATGAATCAGCATATGAGTCACTTACTGAAATTAAAAGTGTGAGATGATGTGGAAATCATAAAAGAGGTTTTGTCTAGCAAACCATTTGAGAATTCATTTGAGACCTCACTAAGAATTCAAACAAGAATTTAGGGATATATCCAAGACCGGAGACTACATGTAATAATGTATCAACAAATTATGAAGCACTACAACTAACCGCAGTGTGTTTAGCATTTAGAGAGGTGTGTTTTGCACAGGGATGAACAATGATATGCAAACCCATTAGCACTAACTTGCAGGCATCTCCCGGGGGGATCATTTCATTAGTCTGGCTATAAAGAGGATTAATTGTCATAAGAGGGACGCACTGCCATGTGTTAGCCAAATATCACCTCTGCACATACGTTACAAGTTCAAACCGCAGTCTACAGAAGCCACAGACTGAAAAAATGAGTTCAATCATCACTAATGAGCTGACAGCATTTATTTGATTCACAAGAAATGCAACTCATTATTTTGATTTTTATGCATTCATCAATGGTTCCAATTACACAGGTCTGTGACTGGAGGCTGGCTCTAGAAAGACAATGCCTAGAATAAATAAATAAATAAATAAATATATATATATATATATATATATATATATATGTGTGTGTAAATATACCAAATATAAACTTGAAAATATAGAAACCATATATATATTCATGTAACTTGAGGGGAGTGTTATCGGAGATCTGGGTCAATAAATTATAGATGGTGTGTTATCTTAGAGAAAAGTGCCAGAATGTTTCTAAACTGAGTTGCTTTCATCTCGAGTCTACTTCTTCAAGCTTGATATCACTTCTGCCCCATTCGTGACTGACCACATTTGCATGCAAGATATAATTTAAATTTTTTTTTTTTATCTATCCTGCGTCCTGCTTTCTGAGACTGAAATAGCACTTTGACGGATCAAGTGGTAAAGTGCAATGTGACCCAGTGAGGGGTTAATTTTTTTTTAGCTGTATCAGGATCCAATAAATAAATAAATACAAATAAAAATACAAAAACAAATGTAAATAATGACTTAGTCCAAACTGTTGGTCAACCGCTTCTGACCTCTTTAATGCACAAAAGTACACATCTTCTGGGTATTTCTGGGTTTATATTATACAGAATACATTCATATATAACATTAGTCAAGCATAGAAAAAAAAGCCTCAATTTGATGCCAAAAATGATATTTTTGTTATATATTGCACATAAACTTTCATTGTATGCTCAATGAAATGCTACCACTAAGCAGACGAGTGAAAAATTAATATTGTTTGTGAGGAAACTCACTGGGACTCTGCTTAGTGTTCCAAATCATTTTGCAAACGGGGCAATACGCTTATAGGCCAGATGAAATATTTATTTTCCAATCGCAAAAGACAAATTTAGACTGAGGAAATAGTTTCCCCTGGCAGATTTTCCCTCTAAAGCGATAAAACATCTGTGTCAGCATCACTGGAAACAATGTAGAACAGAGACACATCACATGGACAGACAGGAAGTGCAGAAACCAAATGAAGCATGCAGTCACTCTGATATAGATTTAGGAAATACATTTTGAATTGATTGCTACTGTTGGGATGTGCAAACACATTTATGGTTTGCTTGGGTCCGGTTACTTGAGAAGCAAAATTGCATGAGAGAATGAGACAGACAACACATTTAGGCTCATGTGTTTAACAGCTTGTTGAACTTCCACTCTGGGTTTCATCTCCCAACCAAAGACACAATATGTTCTTGGTGTCATCTTTGATTTGAATTTCCAGTTTCCCATACCTGCTGTTCATCCTCTTTCCAATCACTGCAAACTCATCATGACAGCTTCCCTTGTCTGGGGCAAAGAAAACTAACTCAACAGATGTTCCACAGCGCTTGGCTGGTGTTTCTCCTTCGCCAATGCATCTGATTAAAAAAAGAAATGACTAGGCTCTTAAGATTTAGGCTAGGGTTGTCAATTAATTAAACAAATTAATCAAATCAATTACATAACATGTCAATCAACTTACTGGATCATTTGGAAATATATCAGTATTCGCTGAGAAGAAGAAAATGAGGTAATTAACAGACATGCTTTAGTCTTTTTCCCCACTGCCCACCAAAACACTGAAAACTGAAGTAGTTGTCTGAACCCTGAGGGTTTTTTTGAGGATACTGCCTCTTGCTGCTGTTTTAAGTTACAATGTGTTCATAGAAAGCTGATTGTTGAGTAAAGTAACATGGCGTTTGTTCCTTCTTTATCCTCTTGTAACTGTGAGAACAGACAGACGGCTGACATTAATGATGCATCCACTTGAGCTTAAAACAGCTTGTGTTCATTAATTGATTGACTATTATGTAATCATGGAGAATCATTAATGTAGTGCACAAAGAGGAAGTGTACATTGGCAAAGATAAATAAAAGATTTAGAATTAGCCACAAGGAACTGCGATTTCAAAAGGAAAATGCACTCTGATCATTTGTTAATACAATAATTGCAAAGCGAATATATTTCTAAACAATAATTATAAATAATATCATTATCGCTACAGTCCACAGCAATCCATTTTACACTTGAATTTGTCAAATCTGTCTGAAACAAATGTCTGTGTTTAAAAAAAGAAAGAAAAAAGAATAACACGAAAAACTGTCAGCCCTTCTAATAACGTCTGCTTTAAAATGTACAGGTGAAAGAGTTTCAGTTTAATGTCAGTGCATTGCCTGGGTTGACTGAATTTAAATGCTAATTAGCATCAGCTACGCTACTGGCATCTCAGTGTGCATGCTAATGCACATAACAGCACATCCACTGACGGTTAGTATAACAGCTAGAATAAATTCTCAATTTCTATCCTAATTAATACAGGAAAACTACAGGGAAAGCTAGAATGCAGCACATGATCCCAGATGGAAAGCTGTCTTACGGAGACATACTGCATTAGTGGGGTCATAAGAAGTCTTAAGCATATACAGTATTTAACTAACCAAAATTGGTAACTAACTAATTAAATAACAAACATAAGACAACAGTTCTTGCTCATTTTGAGATGAACATCATAACCTGCAGTTCAATGAGAGTCTATACCAGGGGTCCGCAACCTATGGCACATGTACCAACACTGGCATGCAGAGGCATGATCACGGAAAACGTACCAGGTTACGTATGTAACCCAGGTTCCCTGAAGGGAACGAGAGTTGCGTCCGAAAACGCTATGGGGAATGCCTTCAGCGTGACCACGCTCTGAATATTACCTGCAATCAGTCAAAAATAGAAGGGCGAGGCGTCACGGGCGGGGTGACGTCACGACCAGGAAGTATATAAGCACGTGCGGCGGAGCCGGCGTCAGCTTCAAGTCATGAAGCAAGCGCTGGCAGGGATGCCGGAAGTGTGGCTACGAGACGCAGCTCTCGTTCCCTTCAGGGAACCTGGGTTACATATGTAACCTGGTACGTTCCCTTCCAGGAACTTCGAGCTGCGTCCGCAAACGCTATGGGGAACGATATACCAACGCTGCCACACTGACAAGTCCCTGCCTGATGTCAGGACGAAAGGACTGAAGAGCCTGAATGTGAGTGGCTTGAATGTTGAGGTCATAGAACCTGGCAAATGTCAGGGGCGTGGACCACCCAGCAGCGTTGCAGATGTCCTGCAGGGAGACACCTGCCAAAAAGGCCTTGGAGGCCGCCACACCTCGTGTTGAGTGCGCTCTGACTCTCAACGGCGGGGGACGTTCAGAGGCCTCATACGCCAGATTAATGGCATCCACTATCCACCTACTAAGAGTGGGCTTCGTAGCAGGAAGACCTCTCTTAGGCAGACCAAAGCACACGAGCAATTGGTCCGACTTCCTCCACAGGGCAGCTCTGTGGAGCACTGGGCACATACAGTTGTGCCTTTCTTGGTCTGGCTCCCCGAAGGGAGGAGGAAAGAAGGCCTGGAGTACGACTGGCTGTGGTACGACCGTTGGAACCTTCGGTACGTACCCTGCACGGGGGTAGAGAAAGACTTTCGCTGAACCGGGTGCAAAGTCAATACACGAAGGGGCCGTAGACAGGGCCTGAAGGTCACCCACCCTCCTCAGAGAAGTGATGGCCAACAAGAAAACGGTCTTAATGTGAGGAGTCTGTCCGAGATCTCCTCAATAGGCTCAAATGGTACCACGCACAGAGCCTCCAGTACCACAGCCAGGTCCCACGTGGGGACACGTGATCGTACAGGCGGCCTCAGCCTCAGCGCACCGCGGAGGAAACGTGTAACTAGGGGGTGTCTACCCACTGTCTGGCCACTACTAGGGGCGTAGTAGGACGAAATAGCTGCCACGTAGACCTTAATAGTGGAGTGGGTTAACCCTGCGGAGAAACGGGCCTGCAGGAACTCCAGAACTGCGCGAATCGGGCAGTTGACTGGGTCGAGCTGGCGGTCCCCGCACCAAGAAGTGAAGAGTTTCCACTTCAAGGCGTACAGTTTCCTCATGGAGGGAGCTCTGGATTGGAGGATGGTCTCGACAACCTCGGTTGACAGACCGGAAGCTATGAGTTGTGCCCCCTCAGGGGCCATACCCACAGCTTCCACAACTCCGGGCAAGGGTGCACTATGGTGCCCCTGGCCTGTGAGAGGAGATCTCTCCTGATCGGCACCGGCCACGGGGTGCCGTCGAGGAGAGAAATCAGGTCCGAGAACCATACTCGGCCCGGCCAGAACGGTGCTACTAACAGTAGACTGACCTCGTCCCGGCGCACTCTCGCCAGAACTCCCGGGAGCAGAGCGATCGGGGGGAGAGACGTACAGACGAGGCCTCAGCCAGGTCTGTACCATAGCATCCAGTCCCGGAGGAGCTGGAGGCCGAAAACTCTCCAAATCTGCTTCACCACCTCGGGGGTGAAGCATCCATTCCCCGGGCCTCGGCCCCTGTCACGACAGGACGTCTGCTCCCACATTGAGATGCCCAGGAATGTGCACAGCTCTCAGTGATAGGAGCTTGCCCTGGGACCACACAAGGATCTGGTGTGCCAGCTTCTACAAGGGGCGCAACCGCAGACCTTCTTGGTGGTTGATGTAAGAGACCACTGCCGTGCTGTCGGTGCGGACCAGCACATGGTGATCTCTCAGGTCCGGGAGGAAGGGCTTGAGCGCACGGAACACAGCTAGGATCTCTAGCTGGTTGATATGCCACGTCAGGTGGCGACCACTCCACAGACCACGGGCAGGGTGGCCACTCATGACCGCACCCCAACCGGTGAGGGAGGCGTCTGTCGCAGGCGAGACGCGACAACAAGGAGCTCCCAGCACCGGGCCCTGGGACAAGAACCAAGGATCCCTCCACATGTCTAAGGCACGGACAGCGGCGTGACACTTTGACAGCGCGGAGCGAGTCTCCCCTCAGGGAGACCCCCTTGGTCTTGAGCCACCACTGTAGGGGCCTCATGTACAGCGGGCCGAACGGATCACGTTGGACGCAGCTGCCATGAGCCCAAGCAGCCTCTGAACCTGCTTGACAGTGAATGGCTGGCCTTCTCGCACTCTCCTGACTGCCGTGAGGATTGACTCGATCCGAGCAGGGGATAACCGCGCCTGCATCGTGGTCGAATCCCACACCACGCCTAGATAAGTGGTTCTCTGAGCTGGAGAAAGCAAACTTTTCCTGGCGTTTAGTCTTAACCCCAAGTCTTTCATGTGGGCGAGAACGACATCTCGATGCCGAACCGCCAACCGCTCTGATTGAGCGAGGATCAACCAATCGTTGATATAATTGAGTATGCGGATGCCCTGCAGTCGCAATGGGACCAGAGCTGCATCCACACACTTGGTGAAAGTGCGGCGTGAGAGTGCTAGGCCGAAGGAAGAACCCGATACTGGTACGCTTTGCCCCCGAAAGCGAACCTCAGGAACTTCCTGTGAGAGGGAAGGATGGAAACATGGAAATAGGCGTCTTTGAGGTCTATTGTGACAAACCAGTCCTTGGACCTGATTTGTGACATGACCTGCCTGACAGTGAGCATTTTGAACTTCAGCTTTCTGGCTGAGTGGTTCAACAAACGCAAGTCCAGTATGGGCCTCAGCCCCCCATCCTTCTTTGGAACAATGAAGTACCGGCTGTAGAAGCCGGTGTGAACCTCGTGAGGAGGAACTCGATGGCTTCCTTCCTCAGCAAAGTATCGACTTCCTGTTCCAAAACCAGAGCCTGCTCGGGGTGGATCGCAGTCACAACAACCCCGTTGAACGGCGGAGGTGGCCCATCAAACTGGATGCAATAGCCATTCTCTACCGTGGGCAGGACCCAAGGAGACACACTCGGCAGCCGCTGCCAGGCTGCCAAATGATCTACTAAGGGAATCAGTCTCTCGAGACTGACCACTGGTGTCAGAAAAGCGGCCAGACCGCTGCCTCGATGCGGCACACCGAAAGGAGACGCACGATCTGGCGGCTGAGGCGAGTGCCTCAGGCCCGCTGTAATCACAGGCAGAGAAACCTGAGGACGATACTCGCTGGGATCAGATCTGGCGGATACGGGAGGAGAAAGGGACATGCCCGTCTGACTCTCGCCAGCCAGATCAGCCTTTTTTTCTTTTCTGCGAGCCCCGCACCGCTCTGTCTTTTCTCTCTCTTTTTTACGGCAGAAGCGGGACCGGCTTTATTTTTCTCTTATGCTTGTGCAAACACTGCAGCTTACAAAGCTAGGAAGACAAGCGGGGCGTCGAGCCCTCTCTCTGGGGGAAGAAACGCGGCTTCCGAACACAGAGAGCGGGCGCTGGATCTTATGATCCATGTGCGAGCCCCACGAGTGCAACCACTGCTCCGCCTCGGCAGCGCGGGGCCAGCACCGTGAGGAACACTCGCAAAGGCTCCCTCCTCAAAGAGAGCCCTCTGGGTGCGGAGTGTGCGCAGCGAGAGCTGCTCACAGTGCAGGCAATCGGCTCCCTCGAGAGCCGACGCCGCATGCTCCGCACCCAGGCAGACCACGCACAGATTGTGTGTGTCCCCACTCGTGATGTAGCGAGGGCAGGGACTAACACACAACCTGAAACGCGATCTGGGATCGCCCATTGTCTTGGCCTTGGAGTTAGGCATCTTTTAGGACAGACAACACTAAATAAGACTCACAAGACACAAAACGGACTGACAACATACAGAGCGCTTGCTGAATGACAGAAAGCTGACGCCGGCTCCGCCGCACGTGCTTATATACTTCCTGGTCGTGACATCACCCCGCCCGTGAGGCCTCGCCCTTCTATTTTTGACTGATTGCAGGTAATATTCAGAGCGTGGTCACGCTGAAGGCGTTCCCCATAGCGTTTTCGGACGCAGCTCGAAGTTCCTGGAAGGGAGCTTACATTTTGAGGTAACCATTCCTCATAGTCACACAGCTATAAATACCATTAAATTTTGAGACTTACCCAGTGCTAGGATGCAGATTTTTTCAAGCAAAATGTGAATACTAAATCAGTCAAACTGTTTGGGGAATCAGATTGAATCGTTCACAAGAACGATTTTTTTTTCTGGCTAACCACTGTGCAAATCAGCCATGCTGTATTTATATGATAATTTTTAAATGTTCAGATGGAAATCTGTATTTGATTATCATACAAATAGTGCAAACTTTCTAATATTCCTGAAGCATTTTTTCAAAAAAGTTTTTTTAAACTTTTCAAAATCCAAAAAATGTTTAATGTTTAAATTAGACAGATTTACAGTGTGACCCTAATGAACACCACTGTATGTGTGTGTGTATCGACACAACACCGGCATTAGGTTTCATAGAAGTACCTGCTACTTTTAGCTCTAACGCTAGGCACCTCCTTCAAGCCATCTTCATCAAATGTGTTGGAAACTGTCATATTCATCTTTTTGAATGGCGAAAATTAAATGCTTTATGTTATCTTAACGATTCTATAGTGGAAAATTTAACAGTTTAAGTTAATTAAGCATAAAACAAATATGGCCACATACACACTGCAAGTTTCAGGATTGACAACCGCATTTAAATGCGGGATTGAGTCCTGTAAATTATCGTTCCATGTGTGTACGAGCCACTCCTGCATTTGTAACCTTAGCTACATTTTGGTGTCTTGCGTGAGTTAATAAGAATTTAGCCATTTGGTATCTGCCATTTTTTGGCTAAAGACTCTTTTTGTTCATCGATTTTAAATAAACTACCGCTGATAGAAGTGCTGCGTTGTGTTTATGCTCGGGAGGCTGCTTTAGAGTGCGCTGTCTTGCAGTGTTGCCATGTCCTAATATTTACAAGCGCTTTTAGGCATATTATTTGATCTTAGCTCATAAAGATAGGCACTTTATGGAGTTAATAAAGTGGTCTGTTGCAGATATGAGATATATGATTTTTATTTGATTTTTTAAAACGAAGCATTTGGGTTAGTGTGCTTGTCCTTGTTTGTTTTTGTTATGAAGATCTGGCAACACTAAAATTACAGCAGTGCTTGTGAGCGGAACTAATCCCGTGTGAAAATGTGCTAAGGTTAAGACTTCTTTCACTGTTATTTTTTTGCATCTCACACAGATAAAGACACATTTCTGCGTAGAATTTCTGTAAATGAGGTTTTCATTACCGGTATTTTTCGGGAGTTAATGCAGTTGTCGAATGCGGTTGTCACTCCCGTATTTTAGTGAATTATGTGTGTACAGAACGCGATTAAGGTGTAAAAGTAAACTGACAACTGTGAACTATGTTGTTTTAACAAAAAGTATTGGAGTAAAATGAACATGACAAAAAGACATTGACATGACATTTTTTTTTTTTGAGTGTATACAGGTCCATTCCATTCGTTAGCTCTAAGTTATAATGTATGCAAAGCTTTACTTGCCATCAGATGCTCTTCTAATGTTCTTCATAAGATCCACGTGATTCTTTTTATAATACAAAAACTCACATCACATGACTTCAGAAGACTTGGAAAACGACGCCCATGTCATATGGACCACTAATGATACGTTAAGGAAACATGATGTAGAGATGAAGAATAATGTACAGGCTAATATTTTACGTAGTGCTTCAAGAAGCAAGACCAAAAAATTGTTTATTTATCTTTGATCTAAAATCAAGCCTTTGATTATAGAGTATTATAAAATTCACTTTTGTGCTGAAAATTGAATGGGAAAAGAAGCACAGCCACATTATGGATGAAAAATCATTAATGGGACTCTGCGGGCTGTAGTTATTTTTATCGATCCTTATAACAGCCTCTATCACTTAAAAAAATTCTGAAACAATCTTGACTTTGAGTGTCTGTGAAAGCGAAATGTTTCCCTTTGATTTTTCTAAGAACTGCACCTATATATTAGAAATAGAGCTGCCAAAACAGGAAATTGTTACTTTTGGCTTCCTTTGACATTCTATTGAAACATTCTGAAAACTCCAGTTATGATGTCCACTCTGCGAGCGCTATTAAATTGACCAACAGACCTCCTTTCTGACCTTTTCAGTCGCGATGAACAGAGTGCTTTGTGATTTTATCAGACTTTCTGCTGAAGAGGTGAATCGAGTCAAGTTATAAATTTGTCTAGCTACAGCCTCCAGTCACTGAGGTCATCCACTTATGAGAGATGATTTCATTCTCAGTTGAGCGGCAGAGGTCCAGAAAATGGGAATATTTCGAAATACTGTGTTATTAATACAAAACAGATATACAAAACATATTCTGCCAAAATGTCACGGCCTGCTGACTTTACCGGCAGTCAACTGCTCTGAGCCATGATGCTAATATCAATGCTTTTCACACCGTCTGCACTTTTAGTCGGCTATATTTCTAAAACAAATTCAACTAGCAAGTTTTTAAAGCAAGTAAAAAACACACTTTCAAATGCACACAGGCTTTTAGCTTCTATCCTTGAAGGACATTTTACAGGGTTCCCTTCCAGGAACTCGAGCTGCGTCGAAAGCGCTAGGAGAACTCCTCCAGCATGACCGCACTCTGACCAGAGTGTAATCTGTCCAATGGATGGGCGAGACGTCATAGGCTTGTGACGTCACCGACCGGGAAGCATAAGAGCACGTGCGATGGAGCCGGCGTTTGCTTTTTGTCATTCAGCAACCGCTACTCTGTCTGTGTGTCTGTCTTTTGTGTTGTGAGTCTTATTTTGTGTTGTTTGTCCCAGCACAATCACTTCAATTTGGCTCCAGCAATATGTGCAAGCACTTGGGCGATAGCAGATCGCATTATTCAATTCAATTCAATTCAATTCAAGTTTATTTGTATAGCGCTTTTTACGATACAAATCGTTGCAAAGCAGCTCTACAGGAATTTAAGTTTCCACAATATATTTATATATTGCAGAACCTTAATATGTTTGACTTATGGCAAAATTTGGTTATTCTGTATGTTGTCTGAGCGTTGGCATCCTCTGAAGTCCTCTGAGGGGTTGGCATCATCTTTCCCAGGTGTTCGGTCATCTCAGATCATTTAAGGGTTGGATCCAGACTGAAGCTTCTGTAATTCCTAGTTACCATGGGATGTTAATCCCGTGGCAGAAACAGAGAAACAAATAGAGACATAATTAGCGTAGCTGCTGTTCCATCTAAGCAAAAATTATTTGTTCAACCCAAGCTAAAGAATAATAATAAATGTACATTTGATCAGATATAACTGCAGTACAAGATTATAAGATGCATTATGTGAATGCTTGGCTAAAGAGATGTGTCTTTAATCTAGATTTAAACAGATAGAGTGTGTCTGAACCCCGAACGTTATCAGGAAGGCTATTCCAGAGTTTGGGAGCCAAATGTGAAAAAGCTCTACCTCCTTTAGTGGACTTTGCTATCCTAGGTACTACCAAAATTCCAGAGTTTTGCGACCTTAGGGAGCGGGTTGGATTGTAGCGTGGTAGAAGACAAGTTAGGTACGCAGGAGCTAAACCATTATGGGCTGTGTGTTCCTCCCTACACACGTTATATCACTGCTGGGGATACACGCAGTCTGTGTGTGGTCTGCTTGAGAGCAGAGCACGCAGATTCAGCTCTCGAGGGAGCTGACTGCCCGTTTTGTGCTTGCTTTCTTAAGTGAGCTATCACTACCTTGGAATGAAGACGGGCGAGCCCCTATCTTCTTCCCTTCCCTAAGACCTGTCTTCCTCCGAGGAGGTGTACGCATCAATGAAACAGTGTTTGCACAAGCATATTATGAATGAGAATGGCGCGCAGTCAGCTCTAAAAAAAAAAAAAAGGGGGCTGATTGTGCTTCTCCCCGCTGTGCATCTTGCATTCCAGTGAGACTGCGGGGATCGCAGCATGGATCTGGCGAATGGGTTGGAGACGGGTTCGCCCTATCTCCTCCTGCATTCCCCAGATCTAGCGCTCTCGCTCGGGGAAGCCCGCGTGTGCGGTTCTTCCCCCTTTGAGTGAGAGCTCGCCAGTGCAGCGCGCGTTGCCGAGGCGACGCGTGCATTTCTCATTCATATCAGAGAGCGATGCCCGAGTGGAACAGACGCTCGCGAGCTATCTGTTCCCTTGCGTGGCGTTGTCTCTGAAGGCTCGCGGCTGCAGATCAGGTTGGTGCGTGTCTGCACACCATGGCAGTGTTACAGACGCACCAAGCTGACGTACCTGCTTAGAGAGCTGGATGAGAGGCTCAATTTGATTGAAATATAAGCTGATCTCTGAGCTCCCTAGAAACGCTGTCTGTAGTTGACCCTATCTGACATGAAGTAGAAGATAGGGTTTTCCTCATGGATGCCCCGCTTGCGCCTTCTGGCCTGTTCGGCGATGCCGTCAATTACGTCGTCAACAGGTACCAGGAGGCTCGTAGACAAGCGGCGGCGTTTCAGCGGTTTCTCCATCGCCTATCTCTAGCTCAGGGGGCTGCTGGGCGGGAGCAGCCCTTGCTGCGTGCCAGCCCCTCTTCAGAGAGGCACTAAACAGAGCATGGCTACTCGCACCCCACCGAAGTGGGGTCGTGGGGGCAAGCGCTCTGAGTCGGGGACCTCTAAGGCTAAGCCGGATCTGTGGTCTAAGAGGTCCTTGGCTATGAAGCCCTGACGGGCATGGCCCGGGGATTACGAGGACAGACCCCTCTGGGGCAGATCGGGTGTCCGTCTCACCCCAGTGCCCAAGGGAAACCAGTCTGCCAACCCTGCCAGAGTTCCAGGGCGCAGCTGGCTCCAGCGAGCGATGTTCTCAGTTTCTTCCGCCCCGAAGTGTAGTGGAGCTGAGAAGCTCGCCACCCCTGCGGGGGTCTCTAGATCTCCTGGTTCGGCCGTCTCCTGCCGGTCCTCCGCTTCAGGGCACCGAGCCAGCAGCTCTGGGTACATCAGAGGCCAGTCTCCAGAGACTGGTTCCCTTAGTAGACCATTTAGGCAGCGTGGAAACTACTGCCAAATGGATCTCATTGGGTCCTGCGTGCTGTAGAGAACGGTGTGATTCCCATGTGCGTGGGCCCCCAGCAGGCTCTGATCATGGAACAGGAAGTAGAAACTCTCTTGAGGAAAGAGGCCATCGAGGTGGTCCCTCCTCACGGAAGAGATTCCGGGTTCTACAGCCGGTACTTCATTGCTCCAAAGAAGGATGGTAGATCTGCGTCAGTTGAACCGCTCAGTCATGTGTGCTTACACTCTTCAGTCATGTCTCAGGCCAAGTTCGAGGACTGGTTTGTCACGATACATCTGAGGACGCATATTTCACGTCTCCATCCTTCCCTCTCACGGGAAGTACCTGAGGTTTGCTTTTGGGGGCAAAGCTTACCAATATCGGGTTCTTCCCATTGGCCTTGCACTCTCACCCCGCACTTTTAGAAACAACGATTGGTTGTTTCTAGCTCGATTAGAGCAGGTGGCGATTCGGCAACGAGATGTCGTTCTCGCGCACATGAAGGGGTTGAGACTGAACGCCAAGAAAGTGTGCTTTCTCCAGTATAGAGAACCACTTATCTTTGCGTCATGTGGGATTCGACCACGATGCAGGCATGTATGTCTCCTGCTCGGATCGAGTCGATCCTCACCTCAGTCAAGAGAGTGAAAGAGGACCAGTCACTCACTGTCAAGCAGTTTCAGAAACTGCTGGGGCTCATGGCAGCTGCGTCCAACGTGATAACTTTTGGCCTGCTGTACATGAGACCCCTACAGTGGTGGCTCAAGACCAAGGGGTTCTCCCCGAGGAGAAACCTGCTTTGCATGATCGCACCATCCTATCACCCCCGCCCGGAGTTGTGGAAGCTGTGGCTGTGGCCTCTGAGGGGGCGCAGCTCAAAGCTTCCGGTCTCTCAACCGAGGTTGCTGAGACCATCCTCCAATCCAGAGCTCCCTCTACGAGGAAACTGTATGCCCTGAAGTGAAAATATTTCACTTCTTGGTGTGGAGACCGCCACCTTGACCCAGTTAGCTGCCCGTTTGGTACAGTGCTGGAGGTCCTGCAGGCCCGTTTCTCCGCAGGGGTAACTCACTCCACCCTGAAGGTTTACGTGGCGGCTTTATCGGCCTACCACGCCCTTCTCGGTGGCCTTACAGTGGGTCAACACCCCCTGGTTACATGTTCCCTCCACGCAGCGCTGAGGCTGAGGCTTCCTGTACGACGTGTCCCTACGGGGACCTGGCTGTGGTTTTAGAAGCTCTCTGTAACCTCCATTCGAGCCTATTGAAGAGATTTTTGATCGCATTCTCACTTTGAGACTTCCTTTCTTTTGGCGATATCTTCTCTTAAGAGAGTAGGGATTTGCAGGCCCTTCATGGCCCCTTCTTATCTCGTCTTTGCCCCTGGTCTGGCCAAAGCGTTTATCTACCCTCGAGCGGGTTATTTCCTAGGTCCCCTCTTCTATACCATGGCCTGTCGTGCTGCAGGCCTTCAGTCCTCATCCCTTTGGGGAGCCCGACCAGAAGCTTAATTGTATGTTCCAAGCGGGGTCTGCCTGCTTCTAAGCAGACCCTTAGTCGGTGGATTGTGGATACTATTTCTCTGCTTATGAATCCTCAGGAGTATGGCGGCCTCCAAGACCCTTCTGGCAGGGGTTTCGATGCAGGATATCTGCAATGCTACGGGTTGGTCCACGCCCCTCACCTTTGTTCGATTCTATGTCCTTGATCTTAGGGCCACTCGGGCTCTTCTGTTCTTTCGCCCTCGCTGTGCTCCTAGTGATACACACAGGGCAGGTACTTGGAAGTCTGGTGGCGTGGGCATCTCGTTCCCCTAGCGCTTTCGACGCAGCTCAAGTTCCTGGAAGGGAACGTCTCGGGTTACGTGTGTAACCCTGGTTCCCTGAAGGCAACGAGACACTGCGTCTCGAGGCCATACTTCCTGTATCCCTGCGAGCGGTTGCTTCATTCCTAGAAGCAAACGCTGGCTCCACCGCACGTGCTTTTATGCTTCCCGGTCGGTGATGTCACCCGCCTATGACGTCTCGCCCATCCATTGGACAGATTACACTCTGGTCAGAGCGCGGTCACGCTGGAGGCGTTCCCATAGCACTTTCGATGCAGCGTCTCGTTCCATTCAGGGAACCAGGGTTACATACGTAACCCGAGACATTTTTGCTAAACTGCTTAAAAGCACAACCTCAAAAATGACCACAGAACTGATTCCTCACCCGTCTCGACAAATAATTTATGTTATAAACACCACAAAGCTGGAATTTCAGTCAGGGCTGCTATACGGAAAGTGCATTTTTTTCAAGGCCAATGTGAAAAAATTTACAGGGTTCATAGACTGGATATGTAAGCAAAATCCTCAGATGCTCCACAGTCGTTTACTGACATATTGAGGCGTCATGCAAACAAAACTGACATGTACTATTCAAAAGCTTACAGTTTTAATTGGCTTCTGCTCAATTTACGGCTGTCAGACAGTCTATTATTGTGGTATCAAGCATTTCAGATTAATCTATACAAAAAAAAAAACACTTTGGTCAGAAAGTGTCTTCCTGTTTAAGTAGGAATGTCTTGATTTGGATAAGCTGCAGTGTGGGCTACAATTTATGCCGCAAATGAAAAGTTTGGCTATAGTCTACCTAAGCAATGAAACAAACATAACATGTTCTGATGAGTCATCTTTCTTCCCGTTTTCTTAATCCATATGGGTTACGCTTACAGGATGCCAAAGTATGCCTTCAACCCACAGTATCTGTTGCCAGTTAAACATATCAGGAGATCTGTAATAGCACTGGCAGAGATCTTATAGGAGCCATTAGGTCAAATGATTGTTCTGCATGGTTGCATAACTACAATATAACATAACCAGGTGAACCGTATACTGAAAACATTGATCATAATGTTACGACGATGCTAATATTTTTAGAGATGCTTCCTTAAATTCCTTTAAAACTCGCAGCCATCACAGAAAGTCAGGCACTATGATGTTGCTTTCTGTATGTTGAAGATGTTTCACAAGTTGCAAACACCATTTTAAAGGAGCTGTAAAGTGATTTCAAAATCAAGAGTCCTTTCTTTTTGAACAAAGCAAAAACTCCTGCAATTTTAGCCTGTTACTGGGTGTTTGCTGTTCTGTAGAACCCAGTATGCACTTAGTAGAAGCCGTACAGTCGTATCAGTCAAGTTACACCAGTGCCAATGTGGATGGGTTGCGTGATGTGCCCTTATTATTAAAAACCACGAACAAAAAAACAAAGCACAAAAAATACAATCAGGACTAGATTAAATACGGGTTCACGTGCAGTGAGAATAAACATGGTTTGTGTCGAACTCAATGTGTTTTGTGCGGTGAATTATTAGCTGCCCAAATTCCACTATCAAAGTTCAAGAACTAAATGCTGAATTTATAAACACAAGCATGCTGAGCTTTTATGATAATCATAAGTTAGTACCATAAATAGCCTAATTTTTTTGGTTTGATTTTAAGAACACTGTTGTTCATTTTTGTGCGATAAACAATTTCGATACTGTGGTCACCACTTTACCACTCCATTGCAAAATCTTGGTTCTGGAGCAAAACCAGTTGAGATCAATGTAAATGTAAGAAAGCCAGTATAAGTTTTTGACGATTGCCAAAAAATAAGCCAAACCATTTCCACATTTATTCCTCTTGTGGTTTGTGTCACATTAAATGCTTCTCCCTCATTTATATTTACATGAGCTTTGGCCATACCATTTGCTAATCATTTAAGAGACCATTTAGATTTCATGAGCCTTTCTGAATGATTCAGTTTTACTGCCTAATTTGCCAGCCACAGCCTTCTTAATGAAGTACATTAGGATTGCATTTAATTAAACCACTGCAGCGGCCTTAATTCAATTTCATCCTAGAGTGTTTGTAGCCCAATTAGATCAATTATACGTTGACCAAACACTGCCACAAGCAAGATCTGCATGACACAACAGACATTGTTCACCCCCCCGCATGTTCAGGCTATTAGAAGGATAATTAAATTAAGATGCAGAGCTTTTAGATTTTCATGGAGATTTTCAGTCATATTATAAAATATGAGATACAAGAGCCACAGAGTTGATGTGAGGACATGATGTCCAGAAAGATAATCATAGTTCCCTTCCAGGAACGTCGAGCTGCGTCAAAACGCATATGGGAACGCCATCAGCGTAACCGACGCTCTGAATATCGTCTACAACAAGTCCAATAGAAGGGCGAGGCGTCACGGGCGGGGTGACGTCACGGCCAGGAGGTATATAAGCACGTGAGGCAGAGCCCGCGTCAGCTTTTTGTCATTCAGCAAGCGCTCTGTGTGTTGTCAGTCCATATCTGTTTTGTGAGTCTTATTTAGTGTTGTATGTCCTGAAAAGAAATTAGACATCCCTAAAGCCAAGACCAAAACAGGGGGCGATCCTAGATCGCGTTTCAGATTGTGTGCTAGTCCACTGCCTGCGTTATGAAAAAAAAAAGCATTATGAGCGGGGACACACATGATCTGTGCGTGGTCTACCTGAGTGCGGAGCGCGAGGCAGCGGCTCTCGAGGGAGCTGACTGCCCGCATTGTGAGCGGCTCTCGTTGCGCACACTCCGCACTCGGAGGGCTCTCTTCGAGAAGAGAGTCTTTGTGAGCTCCCCGCGTGGTGCTGGCCCGGCTTTTGCCTAGGCAGAGCGGCGGCTGCGCTCGTGGGACTCACAGGCTGATTTGGCGAACGAGAGTGAGACGGGAATGTCCTCCTCCCGTATCCGTCAGATCTGGCGCCCCGTCTCGCGGTTCGGAAGCGGTCTCTTCCCCCCGAGACGAGGGCTCAACGCTTCGTCTGTCTTCCTCCGAGGAGGTTGACGTGACGAGCGTTGATGAGGTTTCGCCGCCTCTGTCGCCCCAATTTATATAGAAGAGAAAAAAAGCGAGCTCTCCACGCGCTGTCGGCCCCGCTTTTGTGCAAAAGAAAGATAGAGCAGTGGCTGCGCTCGCACGGCTCGCAAATGGATCAAAACAAATCCAGCGCCCGCTCTCTGTGCTCGGAAGCGGTTCTCTTCCCCCAGAGAGAGGGCTCGACGCCCCGCTTGTCTTCCTACCGAGGAGGTGGATGAGAAAGACGGTATGAGCGTTGTAAACTCCAGTGTTGCACAAGCACAAATAAAGCCAGCCCCACTCTGCCGAGGCAGAGCGGCGGCTGCGCTCGTTGGGCTCGTAGAAAAAAAAGGCTGATCTGGCTGGCGGGCATTTAGAAGAGAAGAGAAAAGAAACTATCTTCTCCCGTATCCACCAGATCTGGCGCCCCGTCTCGCGGTTCGGAAGCGGTACTCTTCCCTCCGAGACGAGGGCTTGACGCTGCGTCCTCCGAGGAAAAGGTGATGTGACGAGCGTTGACGAGGTTTCGCCGCCTCTCTCGCCCCAGTGTGAGGAGCCACAAGAGCCTTCAGTTTCCCCCGATCTCCACCGAGGTGTTGCGATCGCGGGTGGAATCTTTGAGGGCAGATGGTATGCGCGCTCTCGAAATTCAGGCGGCTGCTGGGCGGGCGCAGCCTCCTCCGCATACCAGCTCCTCGCGCAGCAGGTCCTGACGGGCGAGCCCCAGGACCGCGGAGAGCGACCCCTACTGGGGTGGAGCGGCTTGCACCGCGGCACACGGTGACCGTCTCCCCTCGGTGCTCTCCGGGGATTTGTCTGTCAACCCTGCAGCTCCAGGGAACAGCAGGTCCCAGCGAGTGTTTTTCTCAGAATTCCCCGCCAGTAGTGACTGCGGGCCTGAGAAACTCTGAGAGCTCTGCTGCCGGGAGTTCTGGCGAGAGTGCGCCAGGATGCGGTCAGTCTACTGTTAGTAGCACCGTTCTGGCCGGGCCGAGTTTGGTTCTCGGACCTGATTTCTCTCCTTGACGGCACTCCGTGGCCGGTACTGATCAGGAGAGATCTCCTCTCACAGGCCGGGGGCACCTATGTGCACCCTCGCCCGGAGCTATGGAAGCTGTGGGTTTGGCCTCTGAGCAGGCGCAACTCATAGCTTCCGGTCTATCGACTAGGTTGTCGAGACCCTCCTTTAATCCAGAGCTCCCTCCACGAGGAAACTGTACGTTGAAGTGCGGAGACCGCCACCTTGACCCAGTCAACTGCCCAGTTAGTGCAGTTCTGGAGTTCCTGCAGGCCTGATTCTCCGCAGGGTTAACCCACTCCACTACTAAGGTCTACGTGGCAGTTATTTGTCATACCACGCCCTTATCGGTGGCCAGCCAGTGGGCAGATACCACCTAGTTACATGTTTCCTCCGGTGCGCGGAGGCCGAGGCCTCCTGTACGATCACGTCCCCACATGGGATCTGGCTGCGGTTCTGAGGCTCGGTGTGAACACCTTTGAGCATGTCGAGGAGATAACAGATAGACTCCTCACCTCCAAGACCGTCTTCTGGTTAGCATCATTCTCTGAGGAGGGTGATCACCTTCAGGCCCTGTCTGCGGCCCCTTCGATGTTGACTGTGTGCCCGGTTCGGCGAAAGTCTTTCTCTACCCCTGAAAAATGGGGTACATACCGAAGGTTCTGACGGTCATACCACAGCCGGTCGTACTCCAGGCCTCTGTCCTCCTCCCTTCGGCCAGGAGTAGCACAACCGTATGTGTCCAGTGTGAGCACTGGGCACGTACATCCACAGAGCTGCTCTGTGGAGGAAGTCGGACCAACTGCTCGAGGGCCTTGGTCCGCCTAAGAGGGTAGGGCTTGGTAGCCCACTCTTAGTAAGTGATGGTGGATGCTGTCAATTTTGCTTACGAGGCCTCTGGGCTTGCCCATCCGTGGGAGTCAGAGTGCACTCAACCAGAGGTATGGCGGCCTTCAAGGCCTTTCTGGACAGATGTACCGATCAGGGCATCTACGACGCTGCTGGGTAGTCCACGCCCCTGACTTCGCCAGGTTACGACCTCGACATCCGAGCCACTACAGGCTCTTCTGTCCTCTTGGCCTGACATCAGGCAGGGACTTGTCAGTCTGGCGGCGTTGGTATAGCGTTCCCATATGCGTTTTGACGCAGCTCGACGTTTCTGGAAGGGAACGACCTAGGTTACGTATGTAACCCAGGTTCCCTGAAGGGAACGAGAGCTGCGTCTCGAAGCCATACTTCCGGCATCCCTGCCAGCGCTTGCTTCATGACATGAAGCTGACGCGGGCTCTGCCTCACGTGCTTATATACCTCCTGGCCGTGACGTCACCCCGCCCGTGACGCCTCGCCCTTCTATTGGACTTGTTGTAGACGATATTCAGAGCGTGGGTTACGCTGATGGCATTCCCATATGCGTTTTGACGCAGCTCTCGTTCCCTTCAGGGAACCTGGGTTACATACGTAACCTAGGTCGTTTTTACAGTAAAATATAATGGATGGTTACTGCAATTCTATTTTTAATTGATTTATTTTCACATCAATATATATATATATATATATATATATATATATATATATATATATATATATATATATATATATATATATATATATATATATATACTTGTAAAAACCATAATATAACATACTTAAGGTATATATATATAGTGCCCTCCAAAAGTATTGGAACAGTAAAGACAAAATTGCTCTGTTGGCTGTGGAGTCAAGACATTTGCAAATATGATTAAAAGATGAATATGAGACAAAATTACAGAATGTCACATTTTATTATTGGGTGATTCAACACATAGATGTTTTACCAGATAAGAAGTTCAGCACTTTTAGAGTTTCATCCCTCTATCTGATGTGAGCATAAGTATTGGAACAGTTGCCTCACAGGTCTTTCTAAGTGATCAGCTGTGTCCTGTTGCATTCATTCTTCAGATATTAAAAGCAGGGAATGTGTTGTGTCAGTTATATCCATTACTTCTGCATATTGAATCTTGCATTCGATGATGACACACACAAACCAGGATGAAGATGAGGGAGCTGACTTTGAGAGAAAATCAAGGAATTTGGATGCTAAAAGAAAAGAGGAAGTTAGTTAGAGCTATAGAAAAAATAAAGGGCATGGAGAAATCAAGAGTTTGGAAACCACCAGCGACACCAGCAACCAACAATGACCTGATTGGCTGAGAAAACAACAGTAGTTGATGACAGACAAATCATAAAAGCTGTGAAAATGAACCCTAAAAGACATGCCTGTAAAATCACCAACAACTTCCAGAAAGCTGGGGTGATGCTCTGACAATCTACTGTCCTCAGGAGACTTTGACACAGAATTACAGATGCTACACAGCAAGATGCAAACCTCTGACCAGCACCAAAAATAGAAAGGCAAGATTAGAGTTTGCAAAAAAGCACAAAGGTGAGCCAGAAGAGTTTTGGAACTGTGTTTATGGACCGATGAGACAAAGATGAACCTTTATCTAAGTGAAGGGAAAGCAAAAATGTGGAGAAAAAAAGGGAACTGCAATGATCCCAAGCATACAGCCTCATCTATAAAGCATGGTGGAGGTGTTGTCATGGCATGGGCAAGCATGGCTGTCTCTGGAACAGGCTCTCTCAACTTTACTGATGACTTAATGTATGATGACAGTAGCAGAATGAATTTGGAAGGGTACAAAACCATCTTGCCTACCAATATTCAAGAAAATGCCACCAGATTCATTGGGAAGTGCTTCATATTGCATCAGGACAATGACCCAAAACACCCTGCCAGTTCAGTCAAATAATTTATAAGGGCAAAGAAATGGAAAGTCTTAGATTGCCCAAGTCAATCTCCAGATTTAAATCTGATTGAACATGAATTTCACCAGCTGAAGAGGAGAGTAAAGGCAGAAACTCCCCAAAACAAACAACAATTGGAATTGGCTGCATTAAAGGCTGGGAAAAGTATTTCAAAGGATGAGACCAAGAGTCTGGTGATTGTCTATGGGTCACAGACTCACTGCTGGGATTGTGTGCAAGGGATCTGCAACTAAATAATAGCTTTTAATCTTTTATATCTGCCTTATGTTCAACTGTCCCAATACTTATGCTCACATCAATGAGTGGGATGAACTCTAAAAGTGCTGTTATTTTTATTTGGTAAAACATATGTGTTGAAACAGCTAATAATATAATGTGACATTCTGTAGTTTTGTTTCATATTCATCTTTTAATTATATTTGCAAATGTCTTGACTCCACAGCCAACAGAGCAATTTTGTTTTTACTGTTTCAATACTTTTGGAGGGCACTGTGTATATATATATGCTAGTTATCTGCTGGCTGTAAATTACAGTCCCTGCTGTTGCTAAAAAAAAAAAAGTAATTACAATCCTCCAGCAGGCAGCAAAAGCACTGAGATATTATATCTGACCAGAAATTTGGCACACTTGCACTCGGCATTCTCAAATATTAATTAGGGTCATAGTAGGACCGTGATCTTAGACATAGCCTTTGATACTTATTTGCTTCCTTCAGTCGGTCTATTATTTAAAGTGTGAGCTTTCCTTTTTTCGGTCATATTGAAATAAGCCTGCTGACCACAAATAAAGCCATTTGCTAAAAGAAGACTGAATGACTATTCTGCATCCTAACTAGGATAATAAATGGCTGTTTTGGATGCACTGTTATCCAATCTCTATTATGAATATTATTGCTATTATTGCTTTATTTTGCCATGATGGGGTTTTGTATTGCTCTTTCTATATTTACCTCAGCTTGTGGAAAAGCTACCTGTGATGAGATTTGATATATCATGTGGTTTTCTTATTACCACCTGTGTTTTTGGATTTAAAAACGGATTTTAGTGCTTTAGTAAGTTGGTATATTAACATTATCAAAAGAGCTCAAAAGATCATTGGCTGCCCTCTCTCCTCCCTGCTGGACATTTACACCTCCCGCTGCCTTAGCAGAGCTGAGAATATCATTAAGGACAGCTACCATCCTGCTTCCGATCTGTTCAACCTGTTGCCCTCAGGAAGGCGCTACAGGTGCATCAGAACGAGGACAAATAGATTTAAGAACAGCTTTTTCCCAAAAGCTATTACCATTCTTAATTCTCGAATGCACTGACTCCATACTCGCTCATAAATGGACTGACTTAAATTACACTGGACTTTATGCTACATACATTTTCAGGGTGCAATATCATGTACTTATTTATTTACTTATTTATTTTTCTCTCAATGTGCAATACCTTGACAGTTGAATGTGAATATCCACCTAGTTTATATTAATCAAAGTGTAATAACTCTTTCATAATTGCTGTGGAATACCACCTGTAAATATCTCTCGTTCTACCACAGAGCTGTTTACCCCCACCTCATCCTATACCCTTCTTATCCTTATTTGTCACACTCAACACATCCTGGCAAAAGGTGTCAAGCAGATGTCATGGAAAGTTCTGGAATACAAAGCCATTTTCCCCCCAGCGGGGTTCAGATCTCCACAACCTTCCACGGAGGAGAGCTGGGAGTGGGCCATTGTCCTCCTCCCTGAAGAACAACAGAGGACTCCACCATACAGCTGAGAGTGCTGGAAACCATCATATGACAGTAGCATTTGATGGCCGAGTAGAGACGGGATATATAAGATGTTCATATGTGACGCAAGCACAGGATGTTCTGCATCTGTAATATATTTCTTGTGGTTGGTGAGTTATGTTACATTCAAGTCATGCTATTATTGATCCATGATTTACTATAAAATAACGGCAGCTGGGTTGCCAGAACCTTACCCTAAATCTTACATTTTAGGTTTAAAAAAAAAGTTTGGATTTTACAGTAAAAAAACCTGTAAATAATTAACTGTTAGTGAAATCTAATTTGTATCTTTTTAATGCACTGACAACCACTAAAAGACACAGGTGGTAATAAGAAAACCATATGATGAATCAAAAGTTCATCACAAGTAGCTTTACCACAAACTGAGGTAAATATTAATTTATAAATGGTGTACAGTGTCATTCACACACACTGTAAAAAAATGAAACAAAACTTAAAAAATTAAGGCAACCAGCTTCAGCAGATTTTTGAGTTCTCTCAACTTATTTTTTAGGAGATTTTTGAGTTCTGTCAACTTTTTGTTGTATAAACTTAAAACATCAAAAATCTCCTGAAGCTGCTCAACCATTTATTTTTAATTTTTTTAACAATGCTGTAAAAAAATCAAAAGTTGAGAGAACTTAAAGTGGCCCTATTATATTTATTTGAAGGACATCACTGGACCCTTACTGGACCCCCTGCAGTTTGCTTACAGAGCAGACAGGTCCGTGGATGATGCAGTCAACATGGGACTGCATTACATCCTGCAACACCTGGACAAATTAGGGACTTATGTGAGGATCCTGTTTGTGGACTTTAGTTCGGCCTTCAACACCACATCATCCCTACACTCCTCCAGACCAAACTAACCCAGCTCTCTGTCCCTAGCTCTATCTGTCAGTGGATCACCAGCTTCCTGACAGACAGGCAGCAACTAGTGAGACTGGGGAAATTTATGTCAAACAGCCGCTCCACCAAAACTGGTGCCCCTCAGGGCTGTGTTCTCTCCCCACTGCTCTTCTCTCTGTACACCAATGACTGCAACTCTAAAGACCCCTCTGTCAAGCTCCTGAAGTTTGCAGACGACACCACACTCATTGGCCTCATCCAGGATGGTGACGAGTCTGCCTACAGACAGGAGGTTAAAGAGCTGGCTGTCTGGTGCAGTCTAAACAACCTAGAGCTCAACACACTAAAAATAGTGGAGATGATCGTGGACTTCAGGAGAAACCCCCTTGCACTCCCCCCACTCACCATCATAGACAGCACTGTGACTGCAGTGGAGACATTCAAGTTACTGGCATCCGTCATCTCTCAGGACCTGAATTGGGACACTCACATCAACTCGATTGTAAAAAAAAGCCCAACAAAGGTTGTACTTCCCTAGCCAGCTGAGGAAGTTTAACCTGCCACAGGAGCTGATGAAACAGTTCTACTCAGCTGTCATTGAGTCTATCCTGTGCACATCAATAACTGTCTGGTTTGGCTCAGCTACAAAATCAGGGATCAGAAGACTACAGAGCTATTGCTGAATGGATTATCGGTGCCCCCCTACCCACCCTCCAAGAACTGTATACATCCAGAGTGAGGAAAAGGGCTCAGAAAATCACTCTGGATCCCTCACATCCAAGTCATCCCCTTTTTGAACTTTTGCCATCTGGCCTACAGAGCCCCATTTACCAGGACAGCCAGGCACAAGAACAGTTTCTTCCCCCAGGCAATCCAATTTATGAACAGTTAAATGCCCCCCCCCCCCCCCCCCCCCCATTATACAATAACAAAGAGCAATAACCTTATATTTATTTGCTACCACCTCAATCCTTGTACATCCCTGCAAAAAATAGCTTTAATTTTACCTAATTTCTAAATGATTCCTAAACGACTCGTGCGAAGCAGTTTGAAGAATCAGTCTTTCTAAACCCCTCCTTTCCGTGAGCCCTCGCTGCTGTGATTGATCAGATGGCACAGTCCTTTGTGATTGGTTTACCGTGTACAGCGCAAATGACAGCCCATGGGCGGACATTATGCAAATGTGTTACTTCGTGACATACAGCCGTAACAGAATAAGATTCGAATTCCTGACGACTCGTTTAGGTGATTGCGAGCTGACTCCTTTTTTTTTAATAGACAATAACTTTATATATCGTGCACTTTCGGCTTCACAACTTTGCAAAAAGTTTATGTTCACATACTGCAACATGACATACTGCATGAAAGGGAATATTCGAAAAGGCATAATAGGGGCACTTTAAACGTTTAAGGCAACCAGCTTTAGCAGATTTTTGAGTTTTCTCAACTTGTTGTTTTAAGTTTATTCAACAAAAAATTGAGAGAACTCAAAAATCTCCTAAAAAATAAGTTTAGAGAACTCAAAAATCTGCTGAAGCTGGTTGCCTTACATTTTTTAAGTGTGCGCAACTTTTTTTTTTCACAGAGCAGATACAAATGCCATCGTGGTAACACTAAAATAATGCAATAAACATTAATTTAACAACATAAGATGTAACATAAAACCCTGATGCACATAACTGAAAAAACTAAAAATAAACATTTCACATTTGATGGGGTTTCATTTAAATAACTGCCATAAAGTGAATTCTGAGAATGTCAATTTACAGTTTCTACTGTAAATTATAATATGACTTGCTCTTTTTAATTTCCAAAAACTGTGACAGTTTTTTTTTAGAAATGTAACAGTATTTTACTTGAAAAATTGCATGAAATGTTTCCCCATATATTTAGCAAGGAAACAGGTTTGTACTGTCTTTTACTGTTAAAATTATGTTCATTTTTAGTGAAGGTTTAGATCCTCTCTGGATCACAGTGATGGTGCAGTTAGCATTAAATTTCTTGAAATGTTAAAAATCATGTCTCTCATCTGCTGCACTTAATAATAAACGTTCTTAAATTATTTCAAGCACTTCAGTTTCAGCCAAATATCCTCCATCCGAATCAAATTTTTAAGTGTTTTCTTTTATTAGATATCTGAATTGCCTTCCAGTTACGGGAATATTAAATCAAGGATTATTCGCTCACCTAAACATTCAAAGTTATGTTTTGTCATAAACTGATAAAAACTGAAAGTAATTGCAAAGGTTAAAAATCCACATTAAATCTACTTGTAAACACTTATAAACACTCCAAATTAGATTCATTTTTGATTAGTCAGCCTAATTAATTAATGCTGAGCAAACTGGCCAAATAAACAGTAGCCTATATGTCATTTTCAGCATCCACTCAAGGTAATCAAACTTCAAATGGCTTACTTATAGTCATCTCAGCATATTAAGCTGGGACAGAAATCATATTTTCTGAAAACATACACAGATTACCTTTAAAAGGCTCATATTTTTGTGGCTCAGGCTGAAGAAAAGGTGCAAATGTCTTTTGTCAAAAGGAAGAAAGAAAGAGAAAGAGAACGGGAAAGCAAAAGAGTCTAAGACATGGCTAATTGGAAATGACTGGTTTGAGAGCATATCCACCCTCAGAGTGAAATCTGCTCCTCCGCCTCGGTCCCCTGGTCCCCTGCACACAGAGGATTAGCCCAGAGCTAATGCGGATCTAGTGAGTCACAGCTGCATGTTGTGTGTACGCGTTTGAAGGGACAATCAAAATTACCATAGAACACCACCAATCCTCCTTCAGCCACAAACCCTGAAGCCTCTAGAATACCTTACATTAAGTCATATTGAGGCGTTGTCAGCTTCATCCTATTCACAAGTGTTTTTTGTTTCTTTTTCCTCCTCTCCTCTCCTACAATAATTGGCCCATTTTCATGAAATGTCAGAATGTATTCTTAATTCTTAAAAAAATAAAAAGTTACTGAACTTCACATTTTCCCATTCTAAAACTACCACAAACCTGAAAAGTAAACTTAACGTAATAAACTCTAACCCTAAAGCAATTAAATATTTCAATTTGGTCACAGCACCTTATGAAATTCATGTGAATTGAATTTGAGAAAGGTGAGAAACTCAATTTATATTACAGAGTTGAAAAGCCAGTGTGCACACATGACTAATAATGATCAAAACTAGAAAAACAAACTAGCACAATCCTCAGCCAAAATGTTTGTAATGCCAAAAAGAATAAAAAAAAAACTCTCTCTCTATAGTTTTTACATTTTTAAATAAATTAAAATTCTCTCTCTCTCAATATTATGTGTATATATATATTATATATATATATATATATATATATATATATATATATATATATATATACATTTATAAATAATTATATATAATATTACAGCAGTTTCTTCAGCCAAGTATTTTGTGTAATCTGAAGCACATCCTCATTACTAGCTCTTTCTGAAAGGATCCTCAATGGAAATAATACTTGCTCTGTGGAGACCTTTACAACTTCTCATCCGTGTCAAAAGAATCTCTTAGTGTAAAGAATTTTGTCACTTCACGGTTTAATTTCCACAACTGAATATGGCAGCATTCCCAGTCCTGACAAATGTAAGGATATTTTCTGTTGAAATACAGTGGCCTGTATTTAAGAGTAAAACCACGTTTCTCTTGAGTACTTTGATTTATATCTTCCTGTCCGGAACAATTAGTTGGACCACAGCACCAGAATCCGCTTGCCATCACCTTGAGGTTCAAACTGCACAACTACACATATTTTTGGCTTCGAAAAATAGTACAACAACTCTGTCTCCTTCAGGCAAACGCTCTGTGTGTTTACCAGCTCTGAGTTGCCCAAACGCTACCTAGTAGCAATTTTCTGCCTGACAACAAATTTATTTGGTTCATGGTCAAAACTTTCAGACAGTTTCCTTTTTAGAAAACATCAAACGAACATAGAAGTACACACAAATCCCTCTGTATTAATTCAAATTTTTATTGTATCACAACAAACCTTCCTTACAGGCCTAGCAGTCAGTGCATGTATGTCCAGCAAATTGAGTTGTGGTGCTCATGCAGGAGACTCTACTTTGCATAATTTCCTGTCATCTCTCCACAAAGGGGAAAAGTGGTGATTTAAGCATTTGGGTCAATCTATGAAACAGGTGCCTTTTCCAGCTGCAGAGGGAGATATATGAAACACATATTTTGTATAATTTTAAACAGTAAATTGAAATATGCTCATCTTAAGCTAAACAAACAGACCTGTTTTTTATATATATACACATGACATAATTATATATACATTTATGCATTTAGCAGACGTTTTTATCCAAAGCGACTTGCATTGCATTCAAGTTACAGTTTTTACATTTTATCAGCTCTATATATATATATATATTATAATATAATAATATAACATAGATATCTATAATATAACACATCATTAGTTAAAAGTTTGGGGTCAGTAAGATTGTTTTCCTAACAAAATGCAATTATTAAATTGATCAAAAGTAAGAGTTTTTAAGGTATGTGGTTGTAGTAAGGCGCGCACGACGAGGAGTAGGAGGAGAAAAGGAGATATTTAATAAGCATCAACACACATTACATTGATTAACTTACAAGATCTGACAAAACATAAGGAGAACTGAGGACTTATAAAGGGATCAACCAAACGAGGAAACAAGATAATTAATTAAACACAGGTGATGAGAATGAATGATAAACTAAACTAGGACAGGAACTAATGAGGACAACCGGAAACAAAACCAAAAAAGGGCAAAAGGGAAACTAAACAGAAACCAAACCGTGACAAGAGTAAAGACATTTATGTTACAAAAATTTATATTTTTTCATATAAATATTTAATATGCTGTCCTTTTGAACTTTCAATAAAGAATCCTAAAGAAAAGTATGAAGAAGCACAACTGTTTTCAACATTGATAATAATAAAAATAAATGTTTCTTGAAGCAAATCAGCATATCAGAATAATTTCTGAAGTATCACGTGACACTGAATTGTTCCTGTCGTCACAGCAATAAATATATCTTGTTTTCATTAAAACTGACATATTTGCTAATACAGCTACAGAAAAGACATCTTTATGAACAAAGACAAAGAGGGGAGAAATATAAGAATGAACAAAATAATGTGTATCATGAAAAATAAAAGTTAACATTAGCTATTCATTTTATTAGACGAATACGAGGGACACAAATGGCACCTGTTTTATAGAATGAACCATCTTTTTGTGATATCTTCTATAAGAGCTTCTCACTGATATTATATAACAATCACAATGTAGCAACAACAGAAAACAGCTCAACCCAACACCAACTCAAGAGTCATGGCCCCCCGAAATCTTCAGTAACTGCAGATATGGGCCATAAAGTGCAGAGTGTTGAGGCATTAATAAAATGTCCCAGGGATTCAGTTACCTCAGCTGGAAGGCCTGACACCTAGAACTGCACTTCCGCACCACGACGCTAAAAGAGAAAAGTCACTGCGCTAGACCTGAGAATGTCTTAATGAGGACAGTCTGACATTTGAAAACACTACCACGCTACGCCACAGCAGCCAACCTCTGCTCAAATGAGAATCACAGAGAGCCATGTCTGAAGAGAGAGAGCAGAAAGAGCAGGGTCAGCAAGTTTTGAGAAGATTAGGGGTAACTACGCATACCCATGTTGACCCAGTGTTCATTTGTCTCAGAAAGCAGCCCACATCTCAACTTCTGCTAGCTCTGTCTCATCAGAATGTGCTGCTGTGTCTGAAATTACTCACTTGTTGACTATTCCCTATATAGTGAATGCCACATATTGCACTATACTGTATGATGGAAAAAGAGTTAACAAAATGTAGAATACTAAAGAAAAGAACACTTAGATATAATAAATTATTCAAACGATGAAAAATACAATGGTATTATATAATGCATTGTATGTCTGTTTTATACATGCATGTATTTAAAATTGTACTGTATATCATGTTAAATATAAACATTTGTTCATAGTGATTTCAAATACTGATGAAACGGTCAACTATATAAAGAATTACATTATACATTATTACATTGTACATTATTTAGTTTATTATGTTTCATGCTGTATGGAAACCTTCCAACTGAAGTGATTATGAGATGACGTCTTACGTATAGGCCTAAATATAAATTCACCATTAACATTGGTTAGACCTACAGATACCTGAATATCTGAATCATCCACCAAACTGTCATTTCCAATTAAACTGTTAATTAGTCAGCTTTTATAACTTAGCATTAAGATGAGTTAATGGGGGGGAAAAAATCCATAACTCGTTAGTAATGCGTTCATGAATTAGTAAGTGTACACTGGATTATGGATATAGAAAAGTGAATCATACAGGGCATTAAACTGTTCACTAAAAAAAAAGCAAATAGGGAGTGATATATGAGAACTACAGAAGTGCCTCCTACCATCATAAATTGTTCAGAAAACTGAACCGGATCTGTATTTCCCCATTCTGACAAAAGCCAATCATTGATGAACACTCTTTCACAAACTCCCTTTCCTTTCATACTATGTCTTTGTCTTTCTGTCTTAAGTGTCTGTCTGCTTTTCTCTTACTCTAATGTGTCACACTTGTCCTCTCTCTAACAGTCTTCATCTGTCTCGAAAGCGCCCGCGGGGATGTACTATAACCATTAAAAGTCTCTGAAGAGCTGCTTCACTCTCTCCAAGTGTTTGTGAGGGGCGTCCACATATGCGTGTTTTCAGAGGTTAGCGGTAAATCGTGAGTGTCTGCGAGCTTAATCAAATCGAACTCTTCTCTCCATCCTTCTGTCTCTATCTTTGAGTGTTCGCTGGCATGGTTATCAGTCATGATGGTTTAGTCCTTCAGGAGCTCTCGCGCTCTCTAGCTGATAGCCTCACCAGCAAGAACTAGTTGAAATATCAGCCTGTGATTGAGATCTTGAAGGAATGTTCTGGGTTATTTGCCATTGATTTGAGTGGGAATGCTAACAGATAGCAAGCATATTAAAATTCTATTATCAGGCTGTTCAAACAAACGTAATTTTTTTTAATCATTATTAATATAATATGTGACCCTGGGCCACAAAACCAGTCTTAAGTCGCTGGGGTATATTTGTAGCAATAGCCAAATATACATTGTATGGGTCAAAATGATACATTTTTCTTTTATGCCAAAAATCATTAGGATATTAAGTAAAGCTCATGTTCCATGAGGATATTTAGTAAATTTATTACCGTAAATATATCAAAACTTCATCTTTGATTAGTAATATGCATTGCTAAGAACTTCATTTGGACAACTTTAAAGCTGATTTTCTCCATATTTAGATTTTTTTTGCTCCATATCCTAACAAACCATACATCAATGGAAAACTTATTTATTCAGCTTTCAGATGATGTTTAAATCTCAATTTTGAAAAATTCACACTTATGACTGGTTTTGTTGTCCAGGGTCTCACATAATACAAATAATAACAAATTGCACTACTACTATAAGTATATCCAACTTTACACTCACATTAAACAGTATGTACTATATGCTTGTAAACTACATTACTACTACTACTATATTACTATACACTGTATGTAAACTAAACTAAATTCTAAATTAGCAATTAAAAGTTGCTAGATACTTTTCAAGATATTAAAAGTGATATATCATCTGTAAATGTGATTATAAGATAATAGTGAGGATATTAAGATATTATAAATGTCAACTTTGTGATTTTCTGTAAAGTTGCTTTGAAATAATGTGTATTGTGAAAAGTGCTATCCAAATCGATTTCATTATTTTACTATATAGCAAATCTGAGCTGTGTTTGTTACAGTTGTTGCAAAATGTAACTATCGCCCCAGCTCTTTATATCCAACTTCATCTACATACAGTATACTTGCATTGGGCAATATATACCATACAGCTAATCTCAACTGCGTCATTGCTTGTATCGTTGCAAACTGTAATGATATTATCGTCCGGCCCCAATGTGCTAAATGTGACAAAGCATGAGAAAAAAAAGATATAAAACATCATGATTTTCTGTAAAGTTGCTTTGAATGTGTATTGTGAAAAGTGCTAGGCCTATATAAATAAATTTGATTATTTTAGTAAATTATATTTTCAAAACATTGTGATAAAGATACAAAGTGCTTTCAGCTTTCCTGCTATGCTTCCTCCACTTCTGTTTTGCTGTAAATGCATCGCCTGTTCACTGAGGGACGAGTCCAAATTATTGTTTGAGGTAAACGACAGCACGGCACAGATGGTGCCCATAGACATTAAGTTGAAAATAACCCACAATATTCCTTTAAGTATGTTGTGAACCACAGGCTTGTCTCCATTAATTAAGCATGGTGTATTCTCATGCATTGACCGACCCTTCTCTTGGCATGACCCTTCGAAAGCATGGGAAGAGGAAAGCCTTCACTCAAGACCGATGCTCCTCCTAGTATTCAGCTAATCAATTGTAGTGCATTTGTCGGCCAAACAAAGAGCAGGCTGTAGTTTTGATATTCAACAAACTCAGTTGCTGAGGAGTATCAATACTTGCAGGTTTTCTCCCACCCTTCCCCCTGTTCTCATGTGTGTGAGTGTGTGCGTGGAGCGTGCAGAAGACCCTGTGTTCCCACTGGCTGTAAGCGCAAGCACTGAGGACCTGGGGTCAGAGGTCACAGAGTCCTATGGTGTGACATCATGAAAGAGCTCAAAGGTCACAAGGTCGTGTGAGGTGAGGAGGAGACACAACAATGACAAAGTGACATGGGACGGGCACCGAATTCCATCACATGATGGCAACCATCCAAGTGAAATGATCCGAGGAGATGGATCTTGGTTGATACGATTAACCTTCATGATTCTTTGCTTGAGCTTAACTGAGTAAATTTGATCTTGGAGAAAATGTTTTGCACCCAGAGCAAAAATATAAGAGAATAATAAATAAAAATAGAAACATATCAGGCAACTGTTAAGCATAGAGCTATTAAACAAATGTGGTAGAATAGATAAAAGAATGACTTAAGAGAATGATAGATGGATGGATGGACAGATAGAAAGATAGGGCCTGTCCAAATACCCACATTTGCATTTGGACACTTCAAAGCATGTGTATGCAACAGGAAGTAAGTGTGCAAGACAGTCCCAGGTCTCAAAAATGCCAAAGCACAATGCCCATAAGGCACACTAAATCCACAAATACCTCTCCAAAGCAGTATTTGAGGCTAAGTGTAACCCATCATACATAATGTTCTGGAAATAAATCGTCAGACTTTTTGCCAAGATCTTGTTGAAAACTTTCCAGTGAAAATGAAATAATAAATAGATATTACATATAATTTGGTAGTAAAACAAGGTGTTGCACATTTTATTGGTGCAAAGATGAGTATGTGTATTTTGTACTACATTTGCAACTGCTTTTTATCACTTAATTAGAAGCAACACAGTTAGCTACTAAATTTTGTGTTCTGTTGTAGAGACTACTGAACAGACATTGAAAAATTTATTTTAAATGCTAAGTATTGAACCCCCCCCCTCCCAAAAAAAAATTCTGAAAGCACGTGTCCTATTTGGTAACAAACAAAAAGTTCTACACATGCTTGAGCCAAATACAGGATATGCATCATGTACGTAGACAAATTTGGACAAACCCATAGAAAGAATGATAGAGAGATAGAATGTTAGAACAACAGACAGACAGACAGATCCATTTCTGATAGATAAGATCAATCTGTCCTATACTTTTTAGACTTGACTTGATTTGATAATTTAGCTGAAGTGAGAATAACATTAGTGCACTTACTTGAACGATTTACTCTCTCGAACAGATTCATTCCAGTGTGCTTCAGGCTCTTTATATTTATTTATTTAGATGTGTATGAAGAGCAATACTGCAAGTGAACAATGGCATATGAATCATATAAACACAAAACCACTTCAACTGAGAAAAACTCATCGACTCACTCGTGCGGATTGAGACATTAATGGATATCACTTGACTTTGGTGAATTTTTTTAGTCTGATTAAAAAAAAATAAAAAAAGTCTCTGGTTCTGAGAGCTGGAGATAACAGCCTGCGATTTATGATTAATTGCTGGTAATAAAAAAAAACTTAAATTTTCTCACTTCCAGTGAGGGAGTGAAATGACTGTAGTGGAATCCGTAGGAAAGCAGAAATTATATTCCATTATTGAAATACTGAAATCTCTTTCTGCCTAATGAGATGCAATAATGGATTGTTTTTTTCTCAAAGGTCAAATTTGAAAGATTTTGCCAAATCTGCAAGGATTCATAAATGTTTCTGAATTCGGTAGGATTAAGAACTAGGGAAAATGTTCCGTTCTATATTTAATGACAGAAAAACATGAATACTGTTATTCACAAAGATGAATCAGAACACCTACTACCTTTTCATGTCGAATATGATTTTATCTGCACAAACATGTCAAAAAGTGCAACATTTATTGCAAAATGTTATAACAGTAGTGGATTGAAAAATAAATTACATTAAAAATGACAAGGACGCTTCTGTTGAAAGTGCAAATTAATGAATGTTATTGTTATGACTGTTTTGCTACTTACGAGCATTTAAATGAATGCTTCAACCAAAATTAAACATTGTCATCAGTTACTCGCCCTCATGTTGTTTCGAAACTCAAAAGGAGATGTAAGGAAGAATTTTCAGGACTGTAATTTTTACAGGTAAGCTACAAAACAAGATTGTCATACAAGTAGAATGAATGCATTTAATTCACTGCAGTCATTACTCACTACAGATCTTGTATTCAATTGAAAACATTAATTTTCAGGTAAACCATTCCTTCAGTTGCACATTATAAATCATTTAAAGACACTATACAAAATGTCAAGTGAGACGTAATTTTCCCTAATCGAGAATGCTGTTGCCCAGTGTTGAGTCTGAGCTGGCAGTCAGACTGTCTTAGTCTCTTTAAATAAATGGTAAGAAATGAGAGAGAGCGAGACACTCATCTGCTCCATCTGTGTGGCGTCTAGCGCCTACATATGACACATGCCATCATTCTATCTATGACTCATCAGCCTCACAGGAAAAGCACTTTAACTTCCACCATGCTTTCACTCCACTGACACGGTGTCAAACTGCTACATATCCTATTTTTTTTTTCTGCAATTCCAACCAACAAAAAGAGAGGGCATTACCAACAAAAAAAAGTGAAAAAAGTTTGTGCGCATTCAAGGTAATGAGACCACCACGGCGGAGCAGATGACCACCAGAGCCAGACAGCCGAACTCCACGGTGGAGCAGACAGAGCAGGAGCCCACCAGTGCGGAGCAAACAGATCAGAGGAGCACCATGGCGGAACAGGAGAACACCACGACGGATCAGGAACCTACAGCAGAGATTGGAGCCTAGGGAAAACAGACACACGAGACAGACGTAGCATTTTCGGTCTCAAGGACCGAGGCAGGGAACATATATAGTTCATCTATAGTTTCCCCAGTGACAACAGAGCAGGCAGGCACTTCAGTGACTGAAGTATGACAGACAGGTCAGACAGACAATTAAATGCATTGTTGCAATGGGATTAGCGGATAGTTCACAATCATGGGCATTGACAGTGTCTGTAGTAGACAGTTCATTAATGGTCTCTTTGACAATGACAGGGTTAACAGGGCATACAGAAGGTTCATTAAAGTTTTCCATGGCAGTGATAGGGTTAACGGGACAGATATGGGGTGCATTTATATTTTCTGAGCTCAAGACAGACAGTTCAGGTTTAGATTCCTGGACAGAGACAGGCAAGACAGACAGTTTGAAATCTGACACATTAGTTGAGGCGAGACGGACAGAACGTTCACAATCAGCTACCATGGTTGGCTCAGAAAGGGGCGAGAGTTCAGAGATGGCCTCCTCGGCCAGTTCAGAGCAGGGCAAAGGTTCAAAACCGGCCTCCATGGTGGTGACAGAACAGGGTGAGGATAGATAAGTGGATACCACTGACATCTCTGGAGGCTCTGCAGCAGTTGCCGCCACCTCTGGAGGTTCTATGGTTGTAAACACCGGACACAGGGAGAGTTCAGTAACGGTCTCTTTGACCGCAACACGACAGGCTGAGAGTACATTGCTAGGCACCACCACCATACAAGGAGCTGAAGCGAGCACCGCCACTTCAGGAGGTTCTGCAACGAGTGTCATCACTTCGGAGAGCACAGCAACAAGTGTCACTACCCCAAGAAGTTCTGCAGCATCAGCCGCCACCTCTGGAGATATCACAGTGGACGTCGCCACCTCGGGCAGTTCTGTCGTGGTGTACACAGCCCAAACGCAACACAAAGCGATCCCAATCATGGGAAGCGTGTTGGACAGGGGAATTAGTGCAGGCGCAGGAGGGTTAAAGTAAGTAGGTTTGGGGATACCAGCTGCGCGTGCAGGCACCAGCGGTGCATCCCTCACACTGGAAAATCGAAGCACTAACCTTAAATATCTGGGTGTGACGGACAGGACTTCACAAGACTCTGGACGATCGGCGGAGACGTGAAGCGACTCTGGCGGGTCGGCGGAGACGTGACTTGCCTTGTGAAGATTAATTGCGGCGTGGGGTGACTCTGGATGACCAGCGGTGACGAGAAGACATTCTGGAAGATCAGCGGAGACAAGACTTGACTTAGCTCATAACAATCAATGGTGGCTTGACTTGACTCCCGACGATCAACTGTGGCTTGACTTGGTTCATTAACATTGACTGTGACTTTACTTCGATCTTTAAGATCAGCGGTGACCTGACCGAACTCTGGCAGATCATACGAGACATATACAGACTCTGATGCAACAGCCGCGATGTTAATGGGTTCTGAGGCAGCAGCAATGACATGAAGGGGTGTTGTTGTGGTCGCCATTTTGTGAACAGGATCCGCTGTCGCAGCCATTTTGTGAGCATGCTCTAACGCAGCTGCTATCGCAGTCATAAATGCAGAGTCGCGTTCTTCCTCTGCAACACCCACAGTAAACAAAGAGCCAACAAAGCATAGTCCATAAACTGAGCGAATGATGAACGTGGACCCTTGCGTCTAAGCCCAGATTGCAGTGGTTTATTAATGCCATCACAAAAACCTATTAACAAACAGTCCGGTAGATAAGAGTAGTTTGCAATGACAAAAAAATTTGTGGATATAGTTCTCCAGCGATCGCGAGCCTTGTTTAAGGGCTAACAAAATTCTTGCTGTGTCCATACCTGACCAATGTTCCTTGGAAAAGCCGCTGGATCCTTGTGTGGCCGAGTATTCTGTAAAGGGGCGAACAAGACGTGAGACGTGCAGATCGATTTGCAAGGCTTGCAAAGGCGAGGTCACAAAACAAGCAAGGTTCATGCAATGGCAAACAGGAAAATCACAGGTAAGACAAAGAGTAATCCTAGGGCAAGCGTGGGTCGACGATCGGCGAACAATATCCACGATATCCAGTACACGAGCAGTAGTCCAAGAGAGGTGCAAACAGAGTCCAAACAGCAAGGCAAAGGGGTAAATCCAGGAAACACGGGCAAGAATCAAAACACTAGAAAACACACAAGACAAGGCAAGACTATGACAACTAAGTGGGCTCCGTAGAGTACCTATCGCTAGGAGAGTGATATACGCTGTACAATACTCAGCAGAGAGGAAGAGGAAGTCCATGGTTTATGTAGGGTGTGTGATCAGTGCAATCAGCTGTGTGTGTCGTCAGTGCAATGGATGATGGGAATTGTAGTCTGAGGTGGCGTGCAACAGTTAGTGTGGTGCAAGAGTCCATGTGGTGAGCGAGTGACCTCTGGTGGTGAGTTAACGGATGTTCATAGACCAGATTCATGACATATTACATGAGCATGTCATAGTAAAGTGTAAAAGTTTGGTGTCGGTAATTTTTTTAAAGTAATTAAAACTTCTATTCAGCAAGGCAACATTAAATTAATTAAAAGTTACAGTAAAGACATTTATAATCTTACAAAAAAAATCCTGATTTGAATAAATGCAGTTCTTCTGAATCCTAATAAAAAAATAACACTAGCTTCTCTAATCTGTTTGTATTCTATTTGTTTTCTTTTTATTTATTATACAATTAACAAAAGCAAATAAAAAAGGCCTCTATCACTAGCTTGCTCTATTCTTTTTCTATTCTGTCTGTTTTCTATTTATTTAGCATATATGTTAAAAAAAAAATTCTATGTGTACTGCGTTAAGCGAACTTTGACTTGTTATAGCACTTGCATATCATTGCTCTTTTGTTGATTTTGATTGATTCTATTGTCCTCATTTGCAAGTCGCTTTGGATAAAAGCATCTGCTAAATGACTAAATGTCAAATGAATTTAACAAAATAAATAAAACTTCTGCCATCCCAAAGAGTACTAAAAAGAGTGATTTTTCGCACTCCCGAGATTCTAAAGATACATCAATACTGCAGCCTGCCAAAAAGCCTGCTGGCCTTTCATTCAACACACACAGATCGGGATTGACCTTTTGCTTGGACAGTTTTGAACCGACGCACTGCTTTTACAGCGAAACCTGTGTGTGCGCTCACAAAGTTTCTCAAGGTGAAACTACAAAATGCATCTCTAGAAGAACATGTTGGATGTGGATGGTGATGACTACAATACAAGGGTGTAATTTCACACAGAAGTGTGTGTGTACTTATATATGCGTATAAGTCACTGAAGCAGTGGGTGTGTGTGTGTGTGTGTGTGTGATATATCTAAATATGCATCCAGACAGCACATATGCGTCATCTTCTGTGCCAAATGACCATCCCTGTCTCTTGCAGGCTGTGACGCTCATTTAAACCCTCCGGTTTTACTGAGTAATACCAGCTTTAATGATAAAATTACACTGAATCTGAAAACGTTACAGTCACCACGAAATCAAAATGTGAGTTTATTCAGGGACATTTCTGATCCGCTTTGTCTTTGTAATTGCTCATCACACTATAACAACATGCTCTGCCTCTAAAAAGACTTTCCTTCTCATCAGTCTTCGTATTTTTCAAACGCTTTCCTCCAGTCACCTGTCATTTAGAGCTCACTTTAGAGACTAATTATTTTCCAATGGATAAAAATCACCAAGTCATAGTTTTTTCACCCCATTAAATATTCTGGTTCAATTGTAAAGAAATCAGATTAGAGAAGTGTAGTAGATTTGACTCAAAAGCTCACATATACAGTAGATATTTTATGACAAAGCTTCCTTGTTTTCAAACCTTTTGACTAACAGAAACTCTATATGTAATAATAAATTAACTAAACATGATTAATGTTGTGATTCCAGAAATGTCAAAAACTGTCAATAAAAACAAATAAATAAATAAATAAATAAATAAAAGACATTAATTGATGGATAATGCATTTAATAGTTAATACGGTTTAATAACAAATACATTTTTAAAAACAATAATATAAAATAATATTACCTTAAAATAATATATATTAGAATAAAGTTAATTGCATTGACAGATGCTACACTGTTCATGTATACATATGTATGCAAAAACAAAATATGTATAATATTATATTATCTTATAATATATTAAATATAATATACATAACATATTTATAATATTAAATAGAATATACATAACATAATTATAATAATATTTTATTATATAGGTATGTTATAAATTATAAAAAATATACAATATATCAATTTAATACAATATAAGCAATTAAATATAATATAATATAATATAAATTATTGCTCAGAGATTACTCTTTCATAGCTCAGGACACTATAGAGTTCTGCTTCACAGTAGCAGCTTTATCTTGGAAGATTCTTGTCCTAAAATTATTAGGAATTAAAATAGCAACAAATGAGTCAATATTGTCAGTAAAGGTCACAGACTTTGGCCCAAACTGAGCACAGAGAGACATTTTTCTCACTGATCCCTTCCGAAGCTCTACAGGACACGTGTTTGATTCCGGAGATCTGTTTCTCCAGAGATAAATCTGAGGATTCTCATTTTATGCTATAAAGGAGAAACAACTGAGACATCAGAGATCACATTTGTGATTGTCAACCGAATGTGTTTCTCCAAGTACACCGCCATGCATTTAAATGATTCAGTTGCCCTTGTGCGTCAGTGCTGGTGCGGATAAAGCTCTCATCCTCTCATACAGATGGGCGCCAGCTCTCCGTTTTAACCTTTCTGTGTGTGTGTCTGTATCAGAGACAGAGCACAAGAGAGCTGGAGAAAGCTTCCAGCCTCATTTCACAGCCCACGCAAATAGACACGCTAACCTTTCCTTTCAAACGCGACCCTCTTCACTTCAACCTGTCCGATTCCTACGCACACGTCCCGTGAATGGCGAGATCCTGCACACTACTTGTTGATCTAGAAAGATGGCAGGAGAGGAAATGATTGCATGTCGATGACGGTGCCTGCGGGGACTTATATAGAGATGTAATATTCCTTTTATAATTAGCATGCAGAGGACATGTAGATTTCAGCAGATGCTGGTTAGTACTGACCTATTTTATGTGGAATTGGGGCACACACACACACAACTGGCTATACTTGGTCACAGGTGCCATGCGGCCTGTTCTGAGCTCAGCAATGTAATGTGCTGAATACTGCTTATGATCATGATGGATGAATCCAGCATAAAACATACACAAACAAAACAAACTGATTAGATAACAAGAACGCAGTCACACATGTCACATAATGTGTTATTGTGGAGGCCATGATTCTGTCCTCTAGGCAAAATATGGCGTGACCTTGTACATTCTAGTATATTACAAATAGCTTTCAATAACACTGATTAACTCTGATTGTTTCTGGCAATTTTGGATTATTAAATTGTTAATTTCAGAGGATTTTTTATTATTCAGAGGATTTTTTTTATTATTCAGAGGATTTTATACTATTATTGGCAATTTCAGATTGTTTGATTATTTATTTATTATTTATTCAGAATATTTTTTTTAAACAGTGATTAACTGACATTTTTTTGGCAATTTCAGGATTATTTGATTATTTATTAACTTGAGACTTTTTTTATATTGCAGTGATTAACTGACTATTACTGGTATTATTATTATTAGAAAATTTTGGATTCCTATATTATTTATTTACTTCAGATTATTTTTGCTATATTGCAGGGATGAACTGACTACTATTGGCAATATAAAATCTTTTTTTTTTTTTTTCAATATTGCAGTTATTTACTTTGACAATTACTGTCGATTTAAGATAATTTTACTAATTATTAATTTCAGGGCATTTTTAAATGCAGTGATTAACTTTGAACTATCATTGGCAATTTTGGATTATTTGATAATTATTTTCGATGTACATGCGATCTTTCTATATCAAACTGATTAACTTGGATTATTATTGGCAAGATATCCAAGTACTTTTTCATTTTTGACAATCTTTGTATTATTTTTATATTATTATTATTTTATAATCTTTGAGCACTTATTAATCTTAGCTAAAGTTACATTTACTAACACATAAAAAAAATCTGTTAATGCATCATGGATTAACATGAAGAAATGAAGAGTATTTTCATAACTAATATTAATAAATGCTGTAAATATTGCTGATGGTCAGTTCATGTTAGCTAATGCATTAACTAATGCTAACAAATTGGACTATTGTAAAGTGTTACCCTTATATAATCTGTTTCCATAGTTAATCTGATACTTGAAATCACGTTGCCTTTGTCCTGATCATCAAGTACTCAGCGTGCAATGCCTGAAATGCTGTTGTAAGGCGAGTGGTGATTCTGTGGGTATCGCACATGTTTGCCGTGAGCGCTGGGAATACAGTGCCGCAGAGCAGGCAAGCTGGTGACTAGAGCACGGCAGATGGAGCAGACACACAGAACAAGAGAGAGACGAGGTGTGAGGCTATGCTAATTTCTGAACAGCAGACATGCCAGTGGCAGGGTGGAGCCAAAACTAACACCAGGCAAATTGGACAACGCCACCATTTTGGCTCTGAACCAGGTAATGCAGCATGGGTGCCATGAAACAGAGGGACCAATGACCAATGATTGTTTTCCAGCAAAAAATCTAAACATCAATAAAACAAGATACATTAAATAATATACATGAAACATCAATTAATTATATTTGCACAAGGAAACATTGCATTGCAGACAAATGCATGCATTTATAAATAAATGAACGCACAGATGAATAAATGAATGAGTTAGTGGGAGTCTGAATGATTCGGAGGCAGACATTCTACGGGGGTCCACGAGGAGTTTATGGTTTAATTCTCATCTCTGGTGTGTGTTCAGGGGGAAAATGGCTGAGGGAGGGTTTGATGTCTCAGACTGTGCGTGAGCAGCATGATTACCTGTAGCTGACTGCTGTGTGTGCACATGCGTGTGCAGAAGACTCCTGCAGATAGCTCTGCCCACTGGATTCTGAATACAACTTTCAACATATATACACATATACATTTACGCATCCAAGTTTCTGGAAAAAGAATACTCTTATGCTCACCAAGGCTGCATTTATTTGATCAAAAATACAGTTAAAACAGCAATATAAAATCACTGTTTTCGATTGTAATCCATTTTAAAATGTAATTATTTCTGTGACTTCAAAGCTGAATTTTCAGCATCATTACTCCAGTCTTCAGTGTCGCATGATCCTTCAGAAATCATTGTAATATGTTGATTTGGAGGTGATTTACAGTCAAATTTTTCTATATTGCAGTGATTCATTGATTATTGAAATATTATTGCCAATTTTGTATTACTAGATTATTTATCAATTTCAGACCATTTTTTCTATATTGCAGTGATTACATTTTCTACATTACAGGGATTAACTGACTATTTTTGGCAATTTTAGATTGTTTGATTATTTATTCATTTCAGACCGTTTTTCTGTATTGCAGTGATTCATTTTTGGAATTTTGGATTATTAATTTTGATCTTAAGGCTATTTTTCTGCATCACAACTGGAAATATTATTGGAAGTTTTCACAGATAAAAGCATCACAGATATAAAACCAACTACTCATTCTTGTCTGGGGCAGCAAATGTGCCTAGAATGTCATTGTAGCCCCTTCAAAAAATATCTGCATGATGCCCTGTGTGTGTGTTAAGCCTGTGGAGGTGAACCCAGAAGGTGTCTGGATCCGCACTGCATCCAACCTGCTCCCGCTGCTTTCTCTCTTCCCCATTCACTCGTTTCCACACTCATTTACAGCTCTTCCTGTCTCTCGGCCCCCTGCGTTTCTCCCTCTGACCTCTGCCGTTCTACATGCAGGTGTCTGGTTGGCAGAGAGCGTCTCTGATGGGGCACTAGCATGCAGGGGTTGCCTCTGTCATTGCTTTGATTAAATTCAGTCTACTTGCTCCACCTGTTCGCCCACCTGTCAGCTTCTCTTATGACTGTGCCATCTCATGCATTACTGTCACCGCACCTCTAGACGAGCCCTAATGCAGAGCGACAGCACGGGCCTCACCTTGAGAGAGCGGCTCCTGGGTTCTCTTTAAAAGAAAGGCAGGTAACACTTCCTCTAAAGACTATATGTATAATGCATCATAAAGTTAAGAGTTTAAAAAAATTGCTTTTTATTAAGCAAATAAGAGCTGAACATGAGGCTCATGATTCCTGGCTGAAGTGTATTGAGAAACCTTGCACTCAAAAATTGAAGCAGGGTATATGCGAGCTTGCAGTCGAATGTAAGCATGGGCTGGAGTTTAAGCAGATGGAATGATGGGAGAAGTCTGGCATACGTCACCAGAGAGAAGTCTGTGCTAAATTTAAAGAGGCGAGAGGGAAAAACTTTGACAAATTCTATAACCTCGTGCCACAGTTTTCCAGTTTCCAATTTTTTTTGTTGTTGCACATCCTCAGAAACCAACCAACCAATGGCCTTAATCAATATAATCAAAGTCCATCCATGTACATATTACATCATTTGTCTTCATTTTTTTTTTTCTTAATTGATAATTGGTTTTATATTATAAGGATATTTATTTTTTCAGGTCATTCAATCATTCATTCATTCATTACTTCACACCTTATTTTAATGCAACATTTTATTGTTATATTGCATATTTGTTTCTGTCATTACTTGTTTTTTGCATAAGGCCTTGGCCATTAAGTCTGCCATTTAATTTGTCACAACATTTTAAATAAAAATGAGGAAGACGATTTTTAAAATTGCTGTCCAAAGGAGATGCAAATATTTTTGCTGATGGAGTAAAAATAGACAAGGTAGCAGAAAACAGCACAGCTAGTTTGATATTGCTTAAATAACTGCAGCTACAATTATTTATGAAAAATATAATTTGAAGCACTTTGAAAAGCTTTATGGCACATTATACACCACATTCTAAAAGTTTGGAGTCCACAAGATTCTTTTTTTTAAAGTCATAATACTTTTATCCCACAACGTTGCAATAAATTGACTAAAATTGACAGTACACAGTATTACAGACATTCATAGTATTACGAAAAAAAAAAAAAATTCTGAAAGACACTGATGGTGGAAATTCAGCTTTGAGCACAGGAATAAATTACATTTTAAAATATATTCAAATAGAAAACAGTCACTTTAAAGGGGTCATCGGCTGGCCATTTTGCAGAAGTTGATATGATTCTTTAGGGTTTTAATTAAAAGCCTATAACATACTTTGGTTGCAATTTCTCAATGGTAGTGTAAAAAACCCCCACCTTTTTTACCCTGTCAAAATCAGCTCTGTTTTCAGATTGTTGGTCCATGTTGCTTTAAATGCTAATGAGCTCTGCTCGCCCCGCCCCTCTCTTCCGTGGGGTGATGAGCAGTTCTGTTTACTTTAGCTGCGAAACTGGCTAAATAGCACATTATTAGGAAAGGCGATTTGCAAAGATTCATAAAAAACCCTTCTATTCACTTCAGAAGAAGAAGCTGGATAACGAATGATTCGCACGAACATAGACACATTTAGGCAGATCGGGGATCGGCGCATTCCCTTCAAAACGAAAGTAACATTAATCCTCTGCGTCTTCAGTGGCTCAGATGTCGGGAGTAAACGACGACTGCTGTAGTTGTTATTATTACATCTAACAACAAAACACCTCAATCGCTTAATCGGAGATATTCCTGTCTTCCCCGGCACCAGCTCTCAGTTCACTCAGGGCGGGTCTAAGGTAAAACGGTCTTGTCAATCAACTATCATGGGAGGGGCATGTGCAGAACTACGTCATTCTGACAGGAACCACAGAACAGCCTGATTTGAGAAAGGGGGTTTTAAAATAGGGATTAAAAAAAAAAACTGGGTGGATTTTTATCATTATAGGATGGATGTGTACATATACTTCCAACACACATTTATGTTCAAACAACTTGAAAAGTGAATTTTGCATAAAATGACCCCTTTAAATTGTAATAATATTTCACAATATTACTGTTTTTATTGTATGCTGCTCAAGTAAATGCAGCTTTTGAACAGTGCTGTATGTACTGCCTTCAGAGCAACTGCAATCATTGTGTTTAAAATACACCACACAAATGTACAAATACAAGTCTACAGCAATTTATCTTGCACGTTTTACTGTACAAATGGCGACAGGTAATTAAATATTGTGCATTGAACGTGGGCCTTCTGTTTGTGTGAAGAAAAGCTTAACAGAACGAGTGCCGCACAGCACTGATCTTCTCTTATCTTTATTCACAGAAAACATGCCTTCACTTCTCAAACAGTGGGGGAAAGACAATTTGGCATGTAAAACATAGAAAGACTCCAGACACTCCTTGCTGCTGAGTGCAATCCCTCAGGCCGAGGACATCCCACTGTTTAGAGCTCAAGAGGGGAAATACAGACGCAGCTATACACAAACCATGCGCTCAAATTCAGTCATGCATACATCAGTGTTTTTTTGTCATCTAGAGCGTTCTTTTCCTCACACACCCTCATATTTAAAGCTTGCTTGGATGCTGATTTATCCAAAATCAGTCTAGCATGATGGGGAATCATATTTTACATATACCAAAAAGTAATTCCACAGTCTGCATTCACACCTGGCATCGGCGACAACCTCTTACTAATTTATTATTCTCAAAGCAGCCTTTCACTCTCCTCCATAGGATTCAAATGTCAAATAAACGCTTGATCAATAAAAAGTGTCATCTCGCACGAGAGACAGCTGTTTTTAGTGGAATTCACATATGGACCATCCGACCCATTTTGAAAAGAAATATTCCTTCATATTCATAATTGATATGTCTGAAAGTCAAGCGCGGCAGCCATAACATTCCTTAATGGATGTTTTCCATTATTATTTGACAGACGGAATCCTCCTTAACACGTTTAACAGATTAAATAAGCAAAAACTACAAGAAGTGAATGCTTGTGGAGGGTTTAAGGTGAAATATCCACCACATGCTGGATGGAAACTGTCAGAGTGATGTGGTTAAACTATGACAGATCAGTTATATCTGCTATACGACCGTCTCTTATATTATAATTGCTGCTTGCACAATGGTTTAGTTTAACAAAGTGCTACGTGTGTAACAGCAGTAGATTTGTAATGAGACACATCATAATTATATATTGCAATTATATATATCATTGCAACTGTGTAAAGCATCAAATGCCTGCAATTAGATACATTTCAGACAAAGATGATGAAAGACTATGAAAATGTGTGCAGTTGTACGAGAATAAATGGAAATTTTTTAATGTCTAGCACTGGTATTTTGGCTACAACACATAACGTTCAGCATCTCATTGCTAGTATTACTTGATCTTAGTGCTGCGTTTGACACTATAGACCGTGACATACTCACAGATCGATTATAACACTATACTGGTATTCAAGGGCAGGCTTTAAGATGGTTTAGTTCCTACCTGTCCGATCGCTACCACTTTGTTCATTTAAATGGGGAGTCTTCTCCAGTAAAGTATGGAGTACCACAAGGATCTGTCCTAGGTCCTCTGCTATTTTCAATATACATGTTGCCTCTTGGTAATATTATTAGAAAATACGGGATTAGTTTTCATTGTTATGCTGGTGATACTCAACTATATATCTCAACAAGACCAGATAAAACTTCTAAACCATCTAAGCTAATAGATTGTGTAAAGAAAATGTAAAAGATTGGATGACCAATCATTTCCTCCTATTAATTTCAGATAAGACAGAGATATTACTTATTGAACCAAAAAACATTACACAGAATCTCTTGGATTACAATTTACAACTAGACGGATGCACTGTCACGTCCTCTAAAATCAAAAATCTGGGTGTTATATTAGACAGCAAATTGTCCTTTGAAAATCATATTTCCCATGTTACAAAAACAGCATTCTTCCATCTTAGAAACATTGCCAAGCTTCGAAACATGCTACCTGTTTCTGATGCAGAAAAGCTAGTTCATGCATTCATGACCTCTAGACTGGACTATTGTAATGCACTGCTAGCTGGTTGTCCTGCATCTTCAATAAACAAGCTACAGATAGTCCAAAATGCAGCGGCTAGAGTTCTTACCAGGTCAAGAAAATATTATCATATTACCCCAATTTTACAGTCTCTGCTCTGGCTACCTATTAAGTTCTGTATCATTTACAAAATATTATTACTTGCCTATAAGGCCCTAAATGGTTTAGCTCCTGCGTACCTAACTTGTCTTCTACCACGCTACAATCCAACCCGCTCCTTAAGGTTGCAAAACTCTGGACTTTTGGTAGTACCTGGGATAGCAAAGTCCACTAAAGGAGGTAGAGCTTTTTCACATTTGGCTCCCAAACTCTGGAATAGCCTTCCTGATAACGTTCGGGGTTCAGACACACTCTGTCTGTTTAAATCTAGATTAAAGACATATCTCTTTAGCCAAGCATTCACATAATGCATTTTATAATCTTGCACTGCAGTTATATCTGATCAAATGTACATTATTATTATTCTTTAGCTTGGGTTGAACAAATCATTTTTGCTTAGATGGAACAGCAACTACGCTAATTATGTTTCTCTGTTTCTGCCACGGGATTAACATCCCAAGGTAACTAGGAATTGCAGAAGCTTCAGTCTGGATCCAACCCTTAAATGATCTGAGATTACCGAACACCTGAGAAAAGATAATGCCAACCCCTCAGAGGACCTCAGAGGATGCCAACGCTCAGACAACATACATAATTACCAAATTTTGCCATAAGTTAAATATATTAAGGTTCTGCAATATATAAATATATTGTGGAAACTTAATTTCCTGTAGAGCTGCTTTGCAACGATTTGTATCGTAAAAAGCGCTATACAAATAAACTTGAACTTGAACTTCAACATAGCATTAAAGTCAATATATCACCATCAATCATTTTAATGAGATGTTAACTTTAAATTTCCCGGCTGGCTATACTATGTTATCGCACACACAGAACTGAAAGGAAGATGAGTGTGTGTTATATTCATAATTGTTGATTTGTGTCGCATCACTTTAAGTATATCTGTGATAAAAAAAAAAAAAAACATTGACAATTGAAGTGTAAATTTATTAAAGAAGGGAAAAAAAGTGGGTCTGGAAGATATTCTGGTCAAAGACTAATAAATATTTGAAAGCATGGTGAAGTAAAACTATTAATACTTTGAGCTACTCAATACAGGCACCCATATATCATTAAGTTGTCACAAATTTTTTCATATAAAAAAAAATGCCAAAGTTTATGGGGACTACACCTGCAAGCTCCAGGAAAGAAGAACAGCAAAGTGCAAACTGGTGTTCAATTTGCACACAGATTTATTTGCTTACTTGGATGGGCTACAGGGTTATTATCATTAACGAAAACTAGAATCAAATAAAGAAAAACGAAATAATTATATAAAATTATATAGTATGTATATGTGTGTATATATATATATATATATATATATATATATATACATATATATATATATATACATATATATATATATATATATATATATACATATATATATATATACATATATATATATATATACATATATATATATATATATATATATATATATATATATATATATATATATATATATATATATATAATATGTGTGTGTGTGTGTGTGTGTGTGTGTGTGTATTACATCCAACTCAGCAGGAAAATGAAACGGTTGCTCATATACTAAATGGATGCTACAATTATAAAGGACTTTATGTGGCCAGACATGACCGTTTGATTGATTTGGTTGCAAAGGACTTGCAAAAGGTAATCTGTGGACATGATAGTAAGATTTACAAGCATAGCACTGTACCAATTAACTGGTTTCATCATAACATATCTGACAGTGATTACTTTAAAAGCATTCCAAATACTCCTGACATTGTAATTGTAAAAGAGGTTATGAAATCTGTATGTATCTTTGAGGTGGGCTGCTGTTTTGACCTGTATATGAATACTTGCTACTATTCCAAACTATTGAAATACCAACCTCTGGTAGATCTCATTCTCCAACTTGGATACAACTGTAGATTAATAATTCTGGTATTTGGAAGTTTGGGTCATGTCCATAAGAATGTGATCAGAGGGATGCAGTTAGGGGGGGCTGCAAAAAAAGGAGGCAAAAAGGCTTGCAAAATTCTGCTCTATTTCAGCCACCATAGGGAGCATGCAAATATGGAGACGGAGATGTTTTGTTTATCCTTAATGTGTTGAGTATCATAAATGGAAGTACTTGTGCAAGTATGTGAGCCACGAATTGTAGATCTGTCACCTTGTCAAAAACTCTTCCTAGAGTATTTGGATCTTGTTGTCTTTGTCTTTTAGATCCAAATAAAAGTATTCAAATGTGTGTGTGTGTATATATGTATATACATAGTACAAGTAAAATGTAAATATGAGTAAAATTATTAAATGAAAAAATGAAAACTGAAAATATAAAATATAATATTTAATTAAAGATAAATAAAAATTAAATATATAATATTTAATAAAAATTATAATAGAGTATAATTAATACTAAAATAACACTCATGGCCTGTAAGAAAACTGATAAGCACACTTGAACTACAATATTCACCATGCTCACAAATACTACAACAATACTTGCACACCTTAAATATACCACTATTTCTATAAGTGTGGGAAATAAAGTTAGGAATTAATTAGAAAAGGGTTTAACATATGTTGCAATATCTTATACAAGGAAAATTAAGTCTTGAATTTGAATCATGCAAAGAAACGTTATACTTACTGAAGTCAGGTAAAAATGTCCTGTACCCAATTTATTGCAAAACATAAAAAGAATCTCAATTTATTTTCTTATTGTAACAGTCCCATGATAGAATTATTTTCTTTTTACTTTTGTTACATTCAGACAGATAAATAAGCTAAGAGAAAGACTACAAGAAGAGACACAATTGCTGCAGCTTTGCTCCTTGTATCCTCACATAATCAACAATGCGAACAGAAGACAGATGTGTAAGGAGCCTTTGATTTATATGTATTATGCGTGTAGCTCGATTGGTGGTCATATCGTTTTCCACTGTGCCACATGTTTAGATGTTGATCTCACTCCTTTGATGCGCTGCCAGACAGTATGCTTTCATCCGAATGTTTATCCTGAAATCGCCTTTGTATGCAGTTCAAATGAGGTGGAATTAGAAATACAAATCATATTGCCAGCAAAATATGTTTCTTAAGAATATTCCCTTTTAGTGACTCATAACGCAAGTATTCGCATCTTCCCCTTAAAACAAGAGTGAAGAAGGAGAGCGCAGGATAAACTTGTTCCTTGGATGATTCAGACCAAGTCTCTGAATCTGACAACAAACAAAAACTGGCAGCTTCAAACCTTTCTCATAAGTCTGGCCTTTATTTTTTACAAATGTGAAAGGGGTCACATCATACTTTTTTCACACTTGAGGGCAGCTTGCGATAAAGTTTTCATGACCATTTTCCACCCTTAATATCTTTCACACCAGTGTAAGCACAACATCTGTGAACAAAACTGCAGGTCTGTACAGAAAATAAAGCAATCTTTTGTTTAAATTACATTAAATTACATCTAAATGGTAATGCATACAGAACTGAACTCAAACCCTTAAGTGTAGGTATACACTTATGGATTCTGTGTTTTTTGTGTGCCTTTTGCACAAGGTTACAGTATTTTTTTTTATTATACATCATGCTCTTTTATCTAAAAAAAAAAATTAATATTTAAAAAAAAAAATCATAGTTTTAAAAATTCTTTCAAAAGGAGCATATTAACACTGATTCTGTGAGCGCTTCACTCAGTCAGGCTGCACTGGGAAAGAAGGTTTGCCCTTGAAGTCTGGGGCATCCGGCGCTATCATTGGGGAAAGTAGGCTAAAGGCTGGATCGGGCATGGGGAAGTAGGATCATGTCACGGTGTGATGGATGTCCTGTGGTCCAGAGGGAAATGTGTTAAAGTATGGACCAGCATTTGGGTTTGTACTACAACACGGCTTAAAACCAGAAATGTTGCCTGTTATCCCCCCAAAACCCTGGTTTGCTTAATTTGCTTAATGAGTCAAGACAAAAAAAAGAATCTCTAAGTGTTCAGAATATAAAATATAAAAAAATAATATAAAATGAATTTGCTTCACCTCTGAAACAACTTTCCTTTTGCCTGACATCACAAATCCCACTTAACATTATGCACAATTCAAATAAATGTTACTAAAAAAACTAACTAACTATATTATTGTTAATATACATGGGTGTGAAAAAGTTTTTTTAATTTTTTGAATATTTGTCACACTTGAATGATTCAGATCATCAAACAAATTTTAATATTACACAAAGCTAACTCGAGTTATCCGAGGATTTAAGTCTGGACTTTGTTTTGGCCACTACAAAACTTTAATTTGCTGCATAACCCAAGTGCGCTTGAGCTTGGGGTCACAAACTGACCGTCGGACATTATCCTTCATTATTTTCTGATAGAGTGCAGAATTCAAGGTTCCATCAATTATGGCAAGTCGTCCAGGTCCTGAAGCTGCAAAGCAGCCTCAGACCATCACACTACCACCACCATGTTTGACTGTCAGTATGATGTTTTATGAAATGTTGTGTTGGTTTTACACCAGATATAATGGGACACACACCTTCCAAAAAGTTAAACTTTTGTCTCATCAGTCCACAGAATATTTGTCCAAAAGTCTTGGGGATAATCAAGATATTTTTTGGCAAATGTGAGACAAGCCTTTGTGTTCTTTTTAGTCAGCAGTGGCTTTTGCCTTGGAACTCTCCCATGGATGCTGTTTTTGCCCAGTCTCTTTCTTATTGTTGAATCATGAACACTGACCTAAATTGAGGCAAGGGAGGCCTGCAGTTCTTTAGATGTTGTTCTGGGTTCTTTTATGACCTCCTGGATGAGTCGTCATTGCGCTCTTAGAGTAATTTTGGTAGGCTGGCCACTCCTGGGAACGTTAACCACTGCTCCAAGTTTTCTCCATTTGTAGATAATGGCTCTGACCATGGTTCCCTGGAGTCCCAAAGCCTTAGAAAAGGCTTTATAACCCTTTCCAGACTGATACATGTCAACTGTTTTGTTTCTCATCTGTTCTTGAATTTCTTTATAACGCGGCATGATGTGTTGCTCTTTAAGCATGCTTCACTTTATGGACAAGATGGCGGCGCGAACACATCGCGAGGCTCAGCGTCTTACCAGATTTTGGAAAATAGTGTTAATTTACCTGGTTATTTCATTCGCGTTCGCGCGATCCAGTTATGCGAACTACAGCTATAGTAAACAGTCACTTTTGGACATCAACAAACAGTGTTCCAACATAGTTTTAGATCATCCTTTCGACTTCAGCGAACTCCCGCCGGAGCTACTGAGATCACCGTGGACAAGCGGATCACTCGTACCGACCGGAAGTGCTCGGCGTCGGCGTCGAGACCGTAAACAAAGACGGGGAAAGCGTGGAGGGCTGCGTGCTAAGCTAAGGCTAAACCCACATCGACCAGCTCTGCCCAGCATCTTCCTTGCCAATGTACGGTCTCTGATGAACAAGATGGACGAACTAAAGATCTGGACCCTCACACAGAAACGGCTTATGGACTGTAATGTTATGTTCTTCACTGAAACATGTCTCTGCAACGATGTCCCAAACAGCGTGGTGCATATGGATGGACGCTCTCTCTTCAGGGCTGACAGAGTAGCAGCAACCTCTGGTAAAAACAAGGGTGGTGGAGTATGCATTTATGTAAATACATCATGGTGTAAAGACTCTGTCATTGTTGATACCTACTGCTCTGCTGATCTGGAGTTCCTGATTATCAAGTGCAGGCCATTCTATCTACCACGTGAGTTCACTTGCATTGTTGCTGCTGCAGTTTATGTACCTCCGGACGCTAATGCTAACGTGGCTATGAAAGAACTCTGTGCTGCTATTAGCAAATTACAAACCCTGCACCCGGATGGAGCCTTTATTGTTGCTGGGGACTTCAATCACTGCACTCTTAGATCTGTTCTCCCTAAATTTAATCAAAATGTCTCCTGCACTACAAGGGGACATAAAACATTGGACCACGTTTATACTAATGTGAGTGATGCCTACAAAGTCACACCCCTCCCCCACCTGGGTCAGTCTGATCACCTCTCTTTGTTCCTGCTCCCCAAGTATACCCCGGTCATCAAACGTGTGAAACCTACAACAAGGACTGTTAAAATCTGGCTGGAAGGTGCTGACTCCACTCTTCAACATCAATTCCAGCACACAGAATGGAGTGAGTTTGCTGCCCAGGCCACCACAAACTCTCAGATTAACATTGACACTTACACCAACTCTGTCATGGAGCACATCAACAGATGTGTGAGCAGAGTGACTACACAAAAAAAAAAAAAAAATCTTCCCCAATCAGAAGCCCTGGATGAACAGAGAGGTTCGCCTCCTGCTCAAAGCAAGAGATGCAGCCTTCAGGTCTGGAGACCAGGAGGCTTACAGCTCAGCCAGAGCCAACCTGAGGAAGGGTATCTGCCAGGCCAAACTCACACACAAACAGAAGATTGAAGAACACTTCAACTCTTCAGACCCCCGGCGTATGTGGCAAGGCATACAATCTATCACAGATTACAAACCACCTAACTCTGTGCCCCCCTCCCAGACGAGCTCAATCACTTTTATGCTCGTTTTGATCAAAATAATAAGGAGATCTCACTCAAAGCTGAGCATCAACCCAGTGAACTGCCTCTCACTCTCTCCACATCAGATGTTTACTCCACTCTGCGTAAGGTGAATGCACGGAAGGCAGCTGGCCCTGACGGAATACCTGGTCGTGTGCTTAAAGCCTGTGCGGAGCAGCTAGCTGCGGTCTTCACGGACATTTTCAATCTGTCCCTGGCCCAAACAACTGTCCCCACTACCTTCAAAACCTCCACCATCGTACCAGTACCGAAACACTCCACTGCCTCGGTCCCTAATGACTTCCGTCCTGTTGCACTCACCCCCATCATTGCCAAGTGTTTTGAGAAACTGGTTGCATCCCACCTAAAATCCTGTCTCCCTGCTACACTGGACCCATTCCAATTTGCCTATCGCCACAATAGGTCAACAGAGGACGCCATCTCAACAGCGCTTCACTCTGCCCTCACCCACCTGGACAGTCAAAACACACATGTGAGAATGCTGTTCATAGATTTCAGTTCTGCATTCAATACTGTAATCCCCTCCAAACTGATCTCCAAGCTCAGCCAGCTTGGAATCAGCACACCCATCTGCAATTGGATTCTAGATTTTCTGACTAACAGACCTCAGTCCGTCAAGTTAGATAACCTCTCCTCCTCCATCATCACCCTGAACACCGGCGTGCCACAGGGCTGCGTACTGAGCCCTCTCTTGTACTCCCTCTTCACCCATGACTGTGTTCCTGTTTATGGCTCCAACACCATCATCAAATTTGCAGATGACACCACGGTGGTAGGTCTGATCAAGGATGACGATGAGTCAGCCTACAGGGATGAGGTGCAGCACCTGGCTGTGTGGTGTGCCACCAATAATCTACAACTAAACACCCAGAAGACAAAGGAGATCATTGTGGACTTGAGGCGGACTAGGAGTCATGCACACACACCCATCTACATCAACGGAGCTGTAGTGGAGCGTGTGTCGAGTTTCAAGTTCCTTGGTATCCACATCTCTGATGACCTCACCTGGTCCCATAACACTTCCACTCTGGTCAAAAAGGCACAGCAGCGCCTTTACTTCTTAAGGAGCCTTAAGAAAGTTCACCTGAATCCCAGGATCCTTGTGGAATTCTACCGCTGTACCATTGAAAGCATACTCACGAACTGCATCTCAGTATGGTACAGCAATTGCTCCGCATCTGACCGCAAAGCACTCCAGCGGGTGGTGAAAACTGCTCAACGGATCACCGGCACCCAGTTAACTTCCATTGAGAACATTTATCATAAGCGCTGTCTGGGCAGGGCAAGAAACATCATCAAGGATGCCTCTCACCCCAACCATGGACTTTTCAACCTCCTTCCATCCGGCAGGCGTTACAGGTGCCTACGCTCTCACACTAGTAGGCTCAGGAAGAGCTTCTTCCCCGAGGCTGTAACACTTCTGAACGCCACACCACCAATCTAACCAGCACCTGCTTATTACTGCACTGGTCACAGTACTTTACACACATGCATTTGCACTACTCATATTTTGCACAGACTGCACATTGTTAAAGTTATTACACTATAAACTGTCTAAAGTTGTTACTGTACAAGCACAGTAAACTATTTCTATAAAATATTGCACTACTGCTATTTTGCATAGAATACATTATTCTATCAATACTTTGCACACTCATCCAGCTGTATTTATTTATTACCACTGTTCTCACGTTTCTGCTGTTCATAATGTGTATATATAATCTGTAATCTATATAATCTACATTGCTCTGTTCATAATGTACATACAATCCCTACATTGCATTCCTATTTATATTCTGTATATACTCTGCTCAATACTGTATATAGCAATTCCACTGTACATTCTGTAAATCATATCTTCACTTACTCTGCACTTATATGTATATAAAACACTATATTCTTGCACTTCTGGTTAGATGCTAACTGCATTTCATTAGCTCTGTACTTGTACTCTGCATAAATGACAATAAAGTTGAATCTAATCTAATCTAATCTAATCTTTGTCAGACAGGTTCTATTTAAGTGATTTCTTGATTCAACAGGTCTGGCAGTAATCAGGCTTGGGTTTTGCTAGTGAAAATTATCTCAGCTTTCTAAAATAATGGGTTTAATCACAGTTCTTTCATGATTTAACAGGAGGGGGCAATTAATTTTTCACGTAGGGCCAGGTAGGTTTGGACAGCTTTTTTCCCTTAATAAATTAAATCATCATTTAAAAACAGAATTTTGTATTTACTTGCATTATCTCTGTGAAATATTAAAATTTATTTGATGATCTGAATCTTTTAAGTGTGACAAATATGCAAAAACCAAAAAACAGGAAGGGGGCAAAAACCTTTTCATGGCACTGTATATTAATTGAAATAAATTGAATTAAATTATTAAATTAAATTGTTCCACCTCTGAAATAGCTTCTCAGTTGCCCGACATCACCAATCCCTCTTACATTTTATATTGCATTTTAAATATATACATTTTTGGTATATATCCATTCATATCCATATATATCTGGATCTTTTCATGATCCAGTCAGTTACTAATGGATAAAGTCCAACCCACACTGCTTTATCTCTCCAAACATCCGATTTCACCCAGATTTGTTATTGGAGTAAGATACTAAATTCTGTAAATACATTTTGACAAACAACATTATAAAACCAAATTAAATTAGTGTATTTCACTCAAATTGCATTGCTTTTTTTTATTTATGTTAACTTATTAGGGTTTACAGTGAATTAAAAAAAAAAAAATCAAGCTTGTCCAACACAGAATGAGATAAGTGAAAAAATTACTTCTGAGGCAGTAGTTATACAGACGACCTTAACATTGACTCTGTGTGTCTAGTGAGGCAGTGCACTCTCTCCTCTTCACACAGTGCAATCCTCCACCTCAAGCTAATAGGAACATTAATGGACCAAGAAATGTAGCCCAGACACTTCTATTAAACTCATTCTCTTCCAAGTGTTCATAATCTGAATGGTCCATCCATTGTAGATTGATCATGTACAGTACAACAGCGACTAAAATCATTGGATTGCATTCTCATCTCTCACTCACTCTACATCTTCAAAGTAACTTTTTGTGCAGCATATAGGTTAGTTAGTGTCCTGTAATTCAATTAGAAATGTCTTTAACTTTGGACTTAGCAAATGTTAAACATGATTTCATTAGTATTTCTAGGTATTTGTATTGTAGAGTTGCAGCATGAATACATTTTTCAGGGTTTGGCAGATAACAAAATGTGCAACACCAATGTCTGGAGAGATATTACATTCACAAATGTTTACAGAACAAGCAACATTCACAAATGTTTACAGAACAAGCGGGAACCCAGTGTGCCTGTAGCCTCCTCTATTTCTGTTTTATTAAGCGATAGAAAGTCTAAGGCCTTCTCAAACCGTACGGCTGACCCATCTAACCTGCGGCCTATAATGCATCAATCTAAGATTGCTGTAGAGACAAAATGTAATTCCATCAAGTTAGCATTTTTAAACATTCGCTCACTAAAAAATAAATCATTTCTGATCAACGATTTAATAACCACAAACAACCTGGATTTTATGTTTTTAAATGAAACATGGTTAGAAGACAGCTGCAGTTCAACAGTCCTCACTGAAACAGCCCCTCCTAACTTTAATTTTATAAGTGTCTGCAGGACTGTTAGGAGAGGTGGAGGTGTAGCTGCTCTGTTTAAAGATGTTTATCAGTGCAAGCAAATGTCATTTGGTCAGTATTCATCTTTTGAATACCTAGGTATTGTGCTGAAAGGTGCTCCACGCACCCTGTTTATCATTATTTACAGGCCTCCAAAATATTCTCCAGCCTTTGCTGATGATTTCACTGAACTGTTATCAATGATTTCCTCAGAGTTTGACTGTTTTGCTATTGCAGGGGATTTTAATATTCACATAGATAATGCAGAAATCAAAACTACAAAAGAAATTATAACTGTTTTAAACACTTTTGACCTGAGTCAGCATGTGCACGGACCCACACACAATCGTGGACACACTCTAGATTTACTCATCAGTAGAGGTCTAAACATCTCATCCATTGTAATTAAGGATGTAGCACTATCTGATCACTTCTGTATTTTCTTTGATATATTGATCTCGGTCACCACTGAATCTAGATCTGTCTCTATCAGAAAGAGATGCATTAACGAGAACACTAGTGCGCTATTTATGGAGGCAATATCATTAACACCAAGCATTTCTGCAGACTCTGTTGATCTTCTCCTGGAGTCATTTAACTCAAAAATTAAGAATGTTATTGATGATATTGCCCCGATAAAGGTCAGCAAGAAGACAGGGAAACAGAAATCAATTTGGAGAAAATCAACAGCAGTTCAGAGCATGAAAAGACAATGCAGAAAAGCTGAGCGGATGTGGCGGAAGACGAAACTCGAAATTCACTATAGCATCTATAAAGACAGCCTTCATGCTTTCAATGTGGAACTAGCCACAGCTAGACAGACTTTCTTTTCAAACCTTATAAACAGTAACTTAAACAACACCGCACTCTTTTTGCGACTGTTGAGAGACTGACAAACCCCCCAAATCAGATTCCCAGTGAAATGCTCTCCGACAGCAAATGCAATGAGTTTGCTTCCTTCTTTTCTGAGAAGATCAATAATATCAGAAAGGAGATTGGCACATCCTCAAGTTATGCAGAGGTCACACAGATTCGACCGCAATTTCAAAAAGAAGTGACTATGTGTGTTTTTAAAGAAATTGATAACAAAATTTTGGAAGAAATAGTACAGCACCTTAAATCTTCAACCTGCTATCTTGACACACTTCCCACATCCTTTTTCAAAAATGTGCTTAACTGTTTAGAAGCTGATCTCTTAGAAGTGGTGAACGCCTCACTTCTTTCTGGGACTTTTCCAAACTCCCTTAAAACTGCAGTTGTTAAGCCCCTTCTGAAAAAGCGCAATCTTGATAACACCATGTTGAGCAACTATAGACCCATATCAAATCTTCCTTTCATAGGTAAGATTATTGAAAAGGTAGTTTCTAATCAGCTGAACAACTACTTAAAGTCAAATGGATACCTGGACAATTTTCAATCTGGTTTCCGAGCACATCACAGCACAGAGACAGCACTCATTAAGATAATAAATGATATTCATGTCAATTCTGATTCTGGCAAAATATCAGTGCTGGTACTACTAGATCTTAGTGCTGCGTTTGACACTGTCGATCATAACATACTTTTAGAGAGACTGGAAAACTGGGTCGGGCTTTCTGGGATGGCACTCAAATGGTTCAGGTCATACTTAGAAGGGAGAGGTTATTATGTGAGTATAGGAGAGCATAAGTCTAAGTGGACGGCCATGACATGTGGAGTCCCACAAGGCTCAATTCTTGCACCGCTCTTGTTTAACCTGTATATGCTCCCACTAAGTCAGATAATGAGGAAGAACCAAATTGCCTATCACAGCTATGCTGATGATACCCAGATTTACCTAGCCTTATCTCCAAATGACTACAGCCCCATTGACTCCCTCTGCCAATGCATTGATGAAATTAACAGTTGGATGTGCCAGAACTTTCTTCAGTTAAACAAGGAGAAAACTGAAATCATTGCATTTGGAAACAAAGATGAAGTTCTCAAGGTGAATGCATACCTTGACTCTAGGGGTCAAACAACTAAAAATCAAGTCAGAAATCTTGGGGTGATTCTGGAGACAGACCTTAGTTTCAGTAGTCATGTCAAAGCAATAACTAAATCAGCATACTATCATCTCAAAAATATTGCAAGAATTAGATGTTTTGTTTCCAATCAAGACTTGGAGAAACTTGTTCATGCCTTTATCACCAGCAGGGTGGATTACTGTAATGGTCTCCTCACCGGCCTTCCCAAGAAGACCATTAGACAACTGCAGCTCATCCAGAATGCTGCTGCCAGGATTCTGACTAGAACCAGAAAATCTGAGCATATCAAACCAGTCCTCGGGTCCTTACACTGGCTTCCAGTTACATTTAGGATTGATTTTAAAGTACTTTTACTCGTTTATAAGTCACTCAATGGCCTAGGACCTAAATATATTGCTGATATGCTCACTGAATATAAACCAAACAGACCACTCAGATCATTAGGATCGAGTCAGTTAGAAATACCAAGGGTTCACACAAAACAAGGGGAGTCTGCGTTTAGCTATTATGCGGCCCGCAGTTGGAACCAGCTTCCAGAAGAGATCAGATGTGCTAAAACATTAGCCACATTTAAATCAAGACTCAAAACTCATCTGTTTAACTGTGCATTTGTTGAATGAGCACTGTGCTATATGTCCGAACTGACTGCAATGAATTTTATGTATAATCATTTTCTTTAAATTTATTTTAAATCATTTTCTATATCATTTTAAAATTCCTTGTTTTTATTATTTTTATTTCCATGTTTTTATTGATTTTAATGTCTATTTCACTTTCTTTTATGTAAAGCACTTTGAATTACCACTGTGTATGAAATGTGCTATATAAATAAACTTGCCTTGCCTTACTTGCCTTGCAACACCAATGTCTGGAGAGATATTAAAGTGGAAATCGTTTTATTTACACTAATGTTCAAAAGGGTTCAGTAATATTTAAATAAGTGTCTTATGCTCACCAAAGCTGCATTCATTTTTTTCAAATACTGTTAAACCTGTAACATTGTGAACTATTATTACAAAAATTACTTAAATAATATTATTAAAATAACTATTTTCTATTTGAATATATTTTAAAATATAATTTATTCCTGTGATCAAAGCTGTATTTTCAGCATCATTACTCCAGTCTTCAGTGTCACATGATCCTTCAGAAATCAGTCTAATATGCTGATTTGCTGCTTAAGACACATTGATATTGTAATGACCTGGCAATCAGCGCTAGCAGCCAGGTGCATTATGGGTATTTGTTTAGAGTTGATTTATGCGTTATTTAAGTAAGATGGTTGGGTTTTTGCGTCAGCAATGTTATGTGTGTTTATGTTCAAGTCAGTTCGGGTGGGTTTGGTTCATTTACTGCCCTGTTATGTAAAGAGTGTGCTGTTACCGTCACAGAGAGAGATGTGTAGGGGAGGGACTTGGCAATATGGGCTTGCTTGTAAAAGTTCTAATTCTGTTTTCAGAATAAATGTGTACTGAAGACATTACTGCCTCCTGCTGGTTTGTTTTGCCACTGCTTTGGCCGACAGAGACACTCAAAGTCGTGCGGTGTATGGGACACGAGTGCTCGCATTTCCTGCTAGTAATTAGTCAGTAATAGTGGAGCGGCCTAACTTAGCTCCGGCTAGCCCCACGTTCTACAGAACAACAGCCAGTTGTTACAGTGGTGTCAGAAGTGGGATTTGGGCTGTTTAGAAGACGCCAATATGGAGCAAAGTATAGGCGAATTAGAGCGTGCCATCCGAGACAACAGCATCATGTTAGAGCGCCTGACAAGTGAGACGACGCGGAGGAGCAGGGCTCCGCACCAACCTGACGGCGCCAGTGTTCCCCGGACAATGTACCGCGCTCCTGGTCAGGGGCGGAACGAACCACCGGCCGTCACACCGACACTACAAATCAATGGCCGCCCAGGCATCCTCATACGATCACCTGCCAAGCTGCCACGATACAGCGGGTTGACACCCCTGGAGCCTTACCTGGCACAGGTCGACCTGGCTGCTCTCCACGATGGATGGAGCCGCGAGGAGACAGCGACTCACTTAGCCCTCGCCTTGGAGGGTCCCGCGCTTCAGGTCCTCATCGATCTGTCCCCTGAAGAGCGGCGTGATCTCCAGGCCCTCACCGCTGCTCTCAACCGCCGCTTCGGGCAGAGAACCTCCGCAGAGCAGAGCAGGGAGGAGCTGACAAACCGACGTCGACGTGAAGGAGAGAGTGTGGGCACATTCGCCGCTGACATCCGGGTCTATGCCCGGAGGGGCTACCCTACCTTTCCGGCCACAGCGAGGGAAGAGCTGAGCCTCCACGCTTTCCTGCGGGGCCTTACACCTGAGCGGCTCCGCCAGCATGTCCGCCTGTTGTCACCCCGAGATCTGAGTGAGGCGCTGAGAGAGGCTGAGCGAGCCGAGGAGGTGCTACAGGCTGGGCCGATGACAAGTCAAGCTCCGCTCCAACGCCAGCTAACGAGAGCAGCCGAACGGGAGGTGGAAGGGGTCCAGTCTGAGGAGGAGGTCAGCTGGGTCCAACCAGCGGTGACCCCCCGACGGAGGTCCAGACTAGACCGCTGCTTCCGCTGCGGAGAACCGGGGCACTTCGCCAGGGACTGCCCTGCCCCGAGCCCCCGGCCCCGGGCAATGTCACCCCCGGGAAACGACCTCGGAGTGAGGCAGTGAGGGGACCCTCACCCCGTTCTATGTCACCCCTCCACAATGACTGCCCTACTGTGGGGCGCTGCGGGATTACCAGAGGACTGTACCTGGACTGTGTGGTTGACGGGCAGCCCTGCAGCGCCCTGGTGGATACGGGGTCCACCATTTGCTTGCTACGAAAAGGACTGTTGTCAGGAACGGCCGGTCCCCTTCCAGAGGACTGGACCCCCACCAATACCGAACTACTCACCGTCACAGGTGAAAGGACAGTAATGCCTGGGAAGAAGCTGTTGTCTGTGGTGGTGGGGACGAGCCAGACGCGCCACGAGTTCTGGCTCGCCGACATCAGAGATGAGTGCATTGTTGGCCTGGACTTGTTGGCCCACTGGGGAGCACGTGTCGACGTGCCAGGGGCTGCCCTCTGCCTCGGTAACGAGACCGTGCCGCTCCGGTTGGGCCGGAGCCGCCATGGAGAGGCTGCCGCCCCACAGCCGCCGTCCAGACATCAGTGCTCGCCGGCTCCAGCCCCCAGCCGCCGCACAAGAGCTGCAGAGACTCAGGGGGAGCCCTGGGGGAGCATTGTAGCTCAGACCAGCACACCCCAGCCGTTATCACCACACACTCCATCCGCCCCCCCATCACCTGAGACTGTTGTTGCTGTTGAGGAGTTGGGGCGGCGAAGCGGTGAGCATCTAAGCACGTCGCAGCAGGAGCAGCTGCAACACCTATTGAGAGAATTTGTGGACATTTTTGCAGCCCGAGAGGAGGACTGTACCAGGACAGCTCTGGTGCAGCATCACATTGACACTGGCCCCGCGGCCCCCATTCGCTTGCGCCCCCACCGACTGCCTCTCGCTAAGCGCCAGGCTGCCGAAGAAATGATCCGAGATATGGCAGCTAACAGCATTATTGAGCCCTCGGACAGTCCCTGGGCCGCACCCATGGTCATGGTGCGGAAGAAAACGGGGGGGTGGCGCCCCTGCGTGGACTTTCGACGACTGAATGCGGTCACCCGCAAGGACTCATACCCGCTGCCGCGCATTGATGATGCATTGGATTATGTTGCTGGATCCTGTTGGTTCAGCTCTTTGGACTTGCGCAGCGGGTATTGGCAAGTAGAGCTGGCGTCAGAGGCCCGGCCCAAAACTGCGTTTACCATAGGGCAAGGACTGTGGCAGTTTAGGGTGATGCCCTTTGGACTGTGTAACGCCCCAGCCACTTTTGAAAGGCTGATGGAGCGTGTCCTTAAAGACATTCCCCGCACTCGCTGTGTGGTCTACTTGGACGATCTGTTGGTCCATGCCAGAGACTTTGACCAGGCTGTCCACAACTTATGGGAGGTCCTGACAGCCATCCGTAGTGCCGGGTTGCGGTTGAACCCGGCCAAGTGTAACCTGCTCACCCGCCAGACGCAGTTCCTGGGGCACGTGGTTAGCGAGAGCGGGGTGGCCACCGACCCAACAAAGGTGGCTGCGGTGAGGGATTGGCCCCCACCAACCAACATCTCTGAGCTACGGAGCTTCCTGGGCCTGGCCTCCTATTATAGGAGGTTCGTCAGAGACTTTGCAACCATCGCCAGCCCCTTACATCAGCTGACAAACAAGGGCCGGCGGTTTGGGTGGTCTGAGGACTGTGCGGCAGCTTTCAGGCAGCTAAAAGCCGCTCTCATCGACGCTCCTGTCCTGGCCTACCCTGATCCCAACAAACCTTTCCTTGTGGACACTGACGCTAGTAACGTGGGGGTCGGGGCTGTACTCAGCCAGAGGGGGGAGTCTGGGGAGCAAGTGGTGGCCTACTATAGCTGCAGCCTCAGTCGCCCAGAAAGAAATTACTGTGTCACCCGGCGGGAGTTGCTAGCGGTGATCCTGGCAGTCCGTCATTTCAGGCCCTACCTCCTGGGCACCAGGTTCACACTGAGGACCGACCACGCTAGCCTCACCTGGATGCTGAACTTCCGCCAGCCAGAGGGTCAGGTGGCAAGGTGGCTGGAGATTCTCCAAGAGTATGACTTTGAGGTTCAGCACCGACCAGGGCGACAGCATGCCAATGCTGACGCCCTCTCCAGACGCCCATGCCTCGCTGATGAGTGTCGATACTGTGGTCGTCAGGAAGAAAGAGGTCTGGGGCCATGGTCGGCGGCAGTAGGGCCGGGTGACAGTGGTGGAGATGGGGAACCGTTCACCACCGAGCAGCTGAGGCAACAGCAGGCGAATGACCGAGTGTTGGTAAAGGTGAGGGGTTGGCTGGAGGCCCGAACACGTCCAGACTGGCCAGCCGTGTCCTCCCAGGGTCCCGAGATCAAGTCGCTTCATTCTCAGTGGGGCAGCCTGGAGCTCCACGATGGTGTGATCTACAGGCGGTGGCAGGCACCTGGGCGGGGAATCGACCGTCTGCAACTCCTGGTTCCCCACACTCTGCGGCCGTTGGTCCTCCGTTGGGTTCATGGGGCAGCTGGAGCCGGCCATTTCGGGAACTCTAAGACAGTGCGGCGGCTGCGGCAGCGATTCTACTGGCCGGGGTGTCGGCAGGATGCAGAGCTGCACGTTCACTGCTGCGATGTCTGCACAGCACAGAAAGGACCCAGCCGACGCTCTCATGCGCCGTTGCAGCAGTACCTAGTCGGGGCGCCCATGGAGAGGATCGGGGTGGACATCTTGGGTCCGTTCCCCATCACAGAGGCCGGCAACCGCTTTGTCCTGGTCGCCATGGACTACTTTACAAAGTGGCCAGAGGCGTATGCGGTGCCGGATCAGAGTGCTTACACATCGGCGCAGCGACTAGTGGATGAGATGTTCGCCCGGTTCGGGGTGCCGGACGAACTTCATAGTGACCAGGGGCGGAACTTTGAGAGCCGATTGTTCAGTGAGGTGTGCCAGCGGTTGGGGGTGAAGAAGACAAGAACCACTCCCCTCCATCCGCAAAGCGATGGACTGGTTGAGCGGTTCAACCGCACACTGGCGACCCAACTTGCCATTTTGACCAGTCAGCATCAGAGAGACTGGGACCAGCATCTGCCCCTGGTCCTGTGGGCGTATAGGACAGCAGTGCAGGAGTCGAGTCAGTGCACACCGGCGGCGCTGATGTTTGGCAGGGAGCTCCGCACGCCGGTGGACTTGGTGTTCGGGTCGCCCCCCGAGCCAGAGATTGCCGGTGGGCCAGAACTGGACTATTTCAGGCGATTGAAGGAGCGTCTGAGCACCGTTCATCAACTGGCCATGGAGGCTCTAGAGGACGCTGGAGCCCGCCAGAAGCGGGCGTATGACGCCCGTGCCCACGGGCCTACCCTTGGGCCAGGGGACAGAGTGTGGGTGTTCTGCCCCCAAAGGAAGCGGGGGCTGTCACCCAAACTGACTCATCATTGGCAGGGACCTGGGGAGATTCTGGACCAAATTTCAGAGGTGGTCTTCCGGGTCCGAATGCCTGGACGGGGTAGACGGGTGGTGCTTCATAAGGACCGGTTGGCACCGTACCACCCACTGGCCCCAGAGCAAGAGACTGGTGGAAGCCTGGGCGGCTCCCCACCATCCACTCCCAGTGCCGAGATGGACAATGACGGACTCCAGACTGAGCCTGGCGCTGGGAGTGGAACATCAGGGAGGCCGAAGCGTGTTCGACGCCGGCCAGGACATTTGCTGGATTTTGTTGTGGGAGATTAGGGTTGTGGGGACACTAACCCTCTTGTGGAGGGGGTTATGTAATGACCTGGCAATCAGCGCTAGCAGCCAGGTGCATTATGGGTATTTGTTTAGAGTTGATTTATGCGTTATTTAAGTAAGATGGTTGGGTTTTTGCGTCAGCAATGTTATGTGTGTTTATGTTCAAGTCAGTTCGGGTGGGTTTGGTTCATTTACTGCCCTGTTATGTAAAGAGTGTGCTGTTACCGTCACAGAGAGAGATGTGTAGGGGAGGGACTTGGCAATATGGGCTTGCTTGTAAAAGTTCTAATTCTGTTTTCAGAATAAATGTGTACTGAAGACATTACTGCCTCCTGCTGGTTTGTTTTGCCACTGCTTTGGCCGACAGAGACACTCAAAGTCGTGCGGTGTATGGGACACGAGTGCTCGCATTTCCTGCTAGTAATTAGTCAGTAATAGTGGAGCGGCCTAACTTAGCTCCGGCTAGCCCCACGTTCTACAGAACAACAGCCAGTTGTTACAATATCAATGTTGAAAACAGTTGTGCTGCTTCATATTTTTGTAAAAATCTAA